>NW_009954140.1:2074445-2101863 GCF_000747805.2 Chaetura pelagica | reverse complement strand
GGAATATAGATATTTGTCCTTTCACTTCTCTTTCTGATTTATATTGTTATTTTCTTTGGGTCTGTTTTTTTTTGGGGGGTTAAAAAACATTTTCCTGATTAAAATACATGTTGCATTTTGTCAGTCAAAGACATCTAGAAATTCAAGCCCACAGACCATGGGCACTTTATGCCATTTTCTTTAATGCAAGCAACATAAAATATTTAACCTCTAGTAACATTAAGATTTCATGATGCTTGTGCAAGATGAAATAACGGAGATTTTAGATACTAAATGCTTTATTATGATCTGTAATCTTGTAAGGATGACTGATTTATTTAATGGGCAAATCTGGAGTGTGTGGAAGTACAGAGACAATACATCTAGGACTATATTCTGTCAAGTGCTGAGCAGTGGTCTACATCTTGATAAACCCTTATCTTCCATCACGTATGTAGTTGCACTGATTTTAATGGCACTTCTAACATGCTCTTAAATGCCTTGACAAATAAGGATCTCAAAATTCTCTACCTTGTAAACCCAAGTTAAATAGCAGGTTTATTAATAGTTAATACCTGCCTCCTAGATACACATCACAATGACAAGTGTGGATTACAACAAAGCTATTAAGAAACAAACCTAAATCTCTGAGCTTCAGTCAGAGGATAAAGAGCAGGGTTGCAATGGGTGATATTCCCTATCAAATGGCTACTCTCATAAGGGAGTAACTACTTTCTCCACCCATTACCACTCATAACTCAAAAGGATGAGGCCACCAGTCACAAGGTGCCATTAACTTGGTAAGAAAGGCAAAGTGCTTTAGTTAGCACATCTTAGCCAAACAACAAGGAAGTTTTTTCCTGGAGTGTAGTACACAGGGAGCTTTAAAGGATACTAAATTTCAAGAAGGAAAAATGTACTTATCACAATAAAATCTTATTCAGAAAAGAGTTTAAATTTATAATGCAAAACACTTCTAGGTTACAAGAGGTTTTTACACTCTCTGCCAACATGGGATTTTATAAAGACCAAAACAGTTTACTTTTTGCAAGGTATCAAAAATATATATGGATATAATGTATGTAAACCTCTAGAATGGTCAGTTAAATGATCCTGCTTTAACACTATTGGAATATTTAATTTCAGTGCTAGATTTTGTCTTTCTTCTGTTGTGGAATGTTAACAAGCTTCTCAGCTCTTTCAGTAGATTACCAAACACATGGTACCTGGCTAAAACCAAAACTTCTTGAGGTTCAGTTTGTGAACTCAGTTAAATGTCACTTTGTCATAGAGTTCTGTGTAAGGGCTGAAAGAAGATCTTGGTACAACTGTACAGGATAAGAGCTTGAGATCTGCCTTTTGAGCCCACTGGAAATTTCCTTTAGGGTCAAGTGCCCTAGTGAACCAAACCAATTACGAGAATTACAACCAACAAGACAAAAAATGATACCACTGTTTTAACAGTCACCACTGGGACACAAAAAAAACTCTCCCGGATAAGGGAATACTGTGAATAACAGAACCTGGGAGGGGTGCACAGTAATTGCTGCAGTGCACAAAGTGCAGTAAGACTCCAAATGAGTGTTGCACTCAGAAGGCAACATTTGAGCTGCTAGTTTTCTGTGCACTCAGAACTCTTCCAATCACTGCCAGAGACATAATGCCATTCCTGTCACCACCTGTGATAGAAGCTGTTACTAAAGTAAGATATTTTTGGAACATCATCTTTAAAGATGGCAACTTTCCTGTCTCAGTGAGGTGAAATGCATCTTATAAAAAGCAGTAGCACAAACATTACATGACTTGTAAGAGATTAGGTTAACTTGCTATGGACAGATTTTATTTCGACAGTCTAAAATTACAAAGGAGAACAGTCAGTTTTTAAAGTTACTTTATAATCAGTTTTCATATCTTCATAGACAGTTTTTTATGATTTGGAAGTGAAGAAAACTAATTCATCTTTCAAATAACTGTAGACATACATCATAGCCCTACCCTTCAGATCAAGACAAACTAATAGAAAGAGACCTTTAGTTATTCAGAAAATCTACAGCTGGGCTAGAAATGAATGCAAGGTTGCCACATGCCTTGACACTGCTAATTAGGTTATCCTTTTTATCTGGGTTCTAGGGTATGTTATTTTTAATTTTTTTTTTTTTTTCCTTTAAATCTGTTCTTCACACCATTGAAACCCCTTCCTTTGAGGCTTGAAACTTCATAGTAGGACAACCTCAGTCATCAGAAAATCTGATGTTTGTAATATTAAAATACTAATTTTTCCAGTTGCAACCTTATTTAATTAATTCACAGTTTTATGCAAACTCTTTAACAGTACAAGAAGCATAGGGAGAAATAATGTTTTTCACATGCTTTCTTAAAACTTTGGGTTTGGGATCTATTTTACCAACTACTATATAATTGACTTTATTACAGAGATTATAGCAAGTAGATTTGAAAATTAATAAATTCTAAATTAAAGCTTGTATTTTTCTGAATAGTTCAAAGGGAAAAAAAAAAAAAAAAAAGTCTGAGTAAAAGGAGAAGGATCCTTTCAAAAATTCTGACAACACAGAATAGAAGCCACCAATGTGTCCTTGTGGCAAAGATGACCAAAGCACCCCCAGCTGCTTTACGAATAGCATTGCCAGCAGGTGCAGGGAGATGATTATTCCCCTCTACACAGCACTGGGGAGAGAACATCTGGAGTGCTGTGTCCAGAGCTGGACTCCCCAGGACAAGAAGAACACAGGCTAGAGTGAGTCCAGCAAACAGCCATGAAGATGGAGCATCTGACATGTGAGGTGTGGCTGAGAGATATTTAACTTGAAGCAGAGAAGGCTCAGTGGGTTCTTACAAATGTGTATGAACACCTGATGGGAGACTGTAAAGAAGATGGAGCCAGACTCTTCTCAGTAATATCCCATCAATGCAGAGGAGAAAAAGGGCACAAATCATTATACAGGAAATTATGCTTAAACATAACAAATAACCTTTTTCTTTTTCAATACTAAGAGGGGCCAAGTCCTGCAACAGGATGCTGAAGGAGGGTGTGAAGTGTCCATTCTTGGATGTATCTAAAGCCCAACTGGGCATGGTCCTAAGCATCCTACTGTAGCTGACCCTGCTCCAAGCACGAGGTTGGACTATTTGATCTGCAGAGCTCTCTTCTAACTCCAGCAATTCTATGGAGAAATACTTAGTAAAATTCTAGAATCTATGAGTTATGGTGTCAGGGATGGAAAGAATGCATTCTTCAATTCAGGTGGGACCTTTAATTCAAATTAGCCCCAATGTGCTTTATAAACAACACAAAATATGAAACACTTCATAAGCTATTGAAATGCAGCCAATTCTGAGGTGAAATGTAGAACAGTTTAATAGTTTCCAGCAAATAAAAAACCAACAGGAGCCAAAGAATGCCATATGCAACTGAAACTACAGGGGGAATTAGGTAGGAAGAATGTAATTATCCATGCTGGATTCTAGCCAGAGCTAAAAGTAATCAGAAAGTCAGTGAAAGACCAGAACAAATGGATCTCATTACTCTTGGATCTACTTCTAAATGGAAAACTCTTCCCTGAATCTACTGGACTGACAAATGTTCAAAAAGAGCAAGTTAAAAATATAAGAAACTGATGAAAACCCTATGCCAGTCTGGATCTTACATCTCATTCAAGACTCATTAAGATCCACTGGGATTTAATTGTTTCTTTCCTGCAGTCAGTAGGACTTTGGCTTCAGCTGAGCTAGATCTTCAGTATCTTTGATACTGAAATTACATAAGTCACATGCAACATAAAGTTGCATCAGGTAAACCAATTAATAAATATTATTCATGAGTTTCTACCTAACACCAGAATTTTGCACACAATTAACACCTATAAACCAGTATCAAATCTGATCCTAAGAATATAAAATCAAATTCAGCTCAATAGGTATGAAATACAAATGTGTTGGGCAAGTATTGTAAGGGAGGAAACAGACTGACGTGGGATAATGGTTATTCTCAAAGAGTAAGGAACAATTTGGAAACCAAGTTCAAAAGAGAATGGTGAGTAGGTTACTGAAAAGGTAAGAGCAAAGAGGATACGGGCATGATGCAGACTAAACAAGGAGCTCCAATGTGAACAAGAAAGTGTGGTCGGCAAAAAGAGAACAGCAGCTGATCACAACCTTTGGAAAGGCTGCTTTGGATGTCAGTGTTGTTCCAGAGCTTCATGTCCTCAAGAAAAACACAGGCAATATCTAAGGAATGTTTTTCTTCAAATTATTTTTTCCTTTCTCAAATATGAGAAGTCATGTTATGTAACATGAAAAGCATTCATTACAGAAGATCATAACTCTCCAAGGCCAGAACTACTTTCAGACAGGGCTGATTCTTTTCCCCATTATCAGGCTTCTAGTAATGAATAGCACATTATTTCAGCAGTGAAGCCTTGTATCTGACAAACAGCTACAATTGTGCTACAAGGAGAGATAATAAATGGAAAATAGAGAGAGCTGGGTAATAAAAGGTGAGAAATAATATAAACAGTGATTTGTTTCTTAAGTAAATACATTAATATATTAGTTCTAAAGTAGCATTAGGGAGGTAGAAAGCTTCTGGGACTAGATTTATTTATTTATTTTTAATAGTACTTCTTTCATTTCATATCAGTGAAGAGTTTTTCAATAAACACAAACATAAATCTCTGATGGCAAATGCCAAGAGGAGCACACACCTCCTTGTCTCCCACAACGAAAGCTTTAACAAAGAGCAGTGCTTTAGGGACTTTGCACAAAAGTCTTGAGACTGGGGTTTTGAAGAATCAAAACTAAACTGCACAGCTTGTTAGCACCTGCAAAGAACCTACCACTTGTGTGTAAAAGACCAAAAGAGACACAGAGCAGAATCTGGCCTATCTTCTGGTCTGCTGCAAGCCACTTAAAACTATGTGCGCAGCCCTGCAATGAGCCCTAAAGCTGACTGCTGAACTGGAATATGGGCCTAGTGTTGCTTAGGTAATTGTAACAGCTCCTTTACTACAGAGGAGGCTTTAGGAGTGAGACATTCCTATATTTTTAGTGAGAGTTACATTCCCTTCTTAAAGCCATGACTGAGAATATCACACTGTACCTGCCAGCACTGCTGGACGCACAATCCAGATGCACCTACTTTAGTGGTGACACTTGAAAGAATATACTCCACTAGAGAAATTGTGCTGACTGATACCCCACCTCACCTTCATAACTATAGGTCAGAGAAGGTTCTGTGAGCAAAAAAAATATTCCTTTATATTTTATCAGAAAAACACATGAGATTTCTTGCTTCTACTACAGATCATTAAATTGGCTTTATTCTTCCTTTCTATCAAACTTCCTGACTTGCTTATCATGATGAGCTTATTCTCTGGTGAAACATTGCCAGCTTAGCCACAGAGCAGCCCTCCTCCCAGTCCCCAGCATCTGGCTCCTGAAAGTTGCTGTTTGACCAGACTATCATAGCATTCTTTTTCTCCTAGAGTATCCCCTGGGGCTACCAGCTGCCATCAGGTCTTTGAACCTGCCCTGGGCTACTCTGCCCTTAGAACTGGTGACTTTTCCATACTGAGAGAATGTAAAGCCACATAAACCACACATTTTGGCCAGCTGCAAGGACTAGATTCAGGCCATTGTGCTTACTTTGTGGGCTGTATTAAGATTTATGATGTCCCTTAACTAATAATTTTCTAGCTGTTAAGTTCTTGATATTTGTAAATAATGTAGCAGATGAGTACACTGCACTCGCTGGGCAACTGAACTCATTTTTCAAACAAATTATCTGTGTTTGGAAAACAGGATTATGTCTGCACATACCTTAGGTGTACAAAGCAGGTCTTCTGTATCAGCAATGAAAAGTAACATCTTTCAATAAGAAAGTCTTTCAGTGGATCGATTCATTTTCCAAACACACTGTATGAACCACTAGGTTAGACAACCCTGCCAACAGGACACCTGCAGCTCTAAAGGTTTCCCTTTTGTTACTCACTTGTTGCAGAATGCTACCTGGCATGCTCACACTCTTGGAAAATGTTTGTATCAGAAGTGATACAAAATGACTGATGTTTGCTTTCCTACAAAAGCTATTTGCCATCCCCATTAAGAAACATGGGTCATGTTCTGTACATCATTTCCAAGGGAAAGCTTATTTTCCATATTTTGGATTTGATCCACAGACACTCAGAAGAACCTGCCCTGATTAGTTCTGGGATATCTCATCACATCTTATGTTGTTTCCACTTACGACTTTATGGTCTTTACAAATACATAATGAACAGCCCCATTAGTTTCTGCTGCATCCAAATAAAAACACCACTCTAAAAAGCATTATCACTAATGCAGTGTATTACCCACCTTCTGTCCCAAGTCTAGGTTTTAAAATGATTTATGAAGGAAACTTGACACACATAATTAACCTAATTTGCGTATTCTGCAATAAATGTTATTACAGAACTCTGCTCTAAATTAAACAAAATTAAATTCTGATAAAAATTTACTATCCTGCAGTCCCCAAATGAGTCTATGGTTTAACAGTGGATATAATGTAAAAACTGTTAGTTTAAAATGGAATGAATCTCATTCTTACACTATTAATTTTAGGCCTTTATTTTTACACTTCAGGTTTGTGCAGATTATGCTTAATTAACTTTTTACAATGGTACTTAAATTAGCAGTTCTATATGTGATAAGAATATCTTGGCAGATATGTTTCTAATTTGACCTGCAGAGCTTAATTTAGGAAAGCTGTACTTAGCCTGATGTCTGCACCTTTTCTTCCCTGTCCTGGCTTCCTCCAAGCCAAACGTTTTCCTCTCATACCTTTGATATTCTAGGAAGGCAGTTTGCTACAAATCTTCATCTCCAATGATGCCAATGTGTATTAATTTGGATTTTAACTGGCATTAAAAGAAATTGATTCTAAAGAAGCTTGGACAGAAACATACTTAAAAAAATTTGCTATGTTTAATGTACGTCCAACTTTACCACAAAATCATTGTTTTAAACAGAGAATACCCATAAGTGTGCCCTTCTTTTTACCCACACAGCAGTGCAGCTTAGATGCACTCATGGAGCAGAGCTTTGGTCATGAAGCACATGGAGAGGAACATCACCCCTCAAAGCACAGCAACGTAACAAGACAGAGCTTCTATGCACACATCAGGTTCATTCTGCTCACACCAGAGCAAGATTTTCCAAGAGACCTCAGCTACCTTTAGACTAGAAGAATATTTTCAGCATTAAAAATTAAAACCAAATCCACCCACGGGGCATCAAATCTCCAATGTTAATGACACTGCTTCTGAAGAGAAATGCAAAAATTATTTGGACAACAGTAATAATCTGAGTTTGCTTAGACAGAAGCTCTGCAGAAGCTGACCTTGCCAATGTACCCATCACTTCTGTGCAATGCGTCACTCAGCTGGACACTACATCCTTCCACAAGCTGGACCAACAGAACCTGCAACCCATCTCTTACCTGAAGTCCCACTGGAAAGGATGGAAGGAAAGTCTTGTGGTCTGGATTCTTGCAGAGGAGTTTGGATGAAATCTCAGGTCTGAAAAACAAATAAGATTAAAAATAATAATAATAATAAATCACACATCCTGTAACAGAACAGATTTTCTAGACGTAACACGGAACAAGTACTGAGGGTCAGGCTGGTTTTAGTTTGTAAACTCAATCGTGGTCTCTGTCCTACACACCACCACATTTTTGGTGGTTCATCTTGTGCCTCCCCCCCAACAAGAACTTGAAAAGCAGACACAAAGGAGGAAAAAGATGCAAACATCATAATTATTAGTATTATTCCCCTCTCAAGACTATTAAAAGTTTCTAAATGGTTCAATTGATCTAAGTCATAAAACAAATTATCCCACACAGAAAATTACAAAATTTCTGGCTGAGAAAAAGATCCTAAAGACCTTCCCCAGACTCAAATATTTGGGATTAAACACCTGCAGCAGGCTGTGCTTGTCTCACGCTTTAAACTTCTTGGAGTTTTCTCAGTGCTGTAATCAGAGGTGAATTAAAGTTACCACAAAGTTAACATGCTAAACCATGTTGGTACGTCAGAGGGGAAAGGAAAAAAGTAGCTACCTGCAGTGTTCAAATGAAACTGGGTAATCTGTTTTTTCTGTTTCCAGATTACAGATGAGAAGAAAAAATTACATCAATTTATGGCCATTCTCAGAATATTTGATCAACAGCAACTTGATCAACAGCATTTAAAATATGTGTATGAAATATTAGATGACTATATCTTGAGTCCAAGAAGTCATTAAGTCCTTCTCTGGCTTAACTCAGAGAGACTGTTCAATAATTAGTAGGTTTTTTTTATATTCAAGAGGCACAGAGAAAGACATTAATGAAATAAAAATTACCATGGAGAGCAGACTATAAAATAACTGAGGAAAAAAATCTATGCAGATTTTATGTGAGGTAATTTTTCATATATAGATTTACATCATGTCACATTTATGATTCCTAAAATGTTCAAGAGCAAATGGGCAATATTCACAGTGATTTCAAAATGCTCAGATTCATAGTTGTTCGAGTAGATGAGTTTATTAGTAGAAAAGTTATAAAATGTGCAGATTGCAGAACAGCAAAAATAATTATCAAAAAAAGAAAAGCAATGAAGAAGTCCCAAAGCACACGCTGCTGAGATGCAAACAGAGCTGACTTTGCAAGAGAATTTCTCAGAAGCTCCCAAGCTCTTTGGAAGTGTGCTTATGAAAGCAGTGAGATGGAAGTTTGCTCCTGCATGGAGAAACCACCTGCTCCTGCAGGAGGCTGGGCTGGAAACCAAAGCATCCTGTTTCAGAACAGCTCCTAATCTTCAGAAAACCCTCTAAATCTTTCAGGGCAGGTGTAACATTTGATCATACAACAGTAAAGGACGTATTTAATTATTTTTTTAGGACATATTTTGTGTGGTTTTTTAGAACATAGTAATGAAACTGTCTGAATTCCCTCATGAGGTCTCCTCCTCTTCCAAATTTCCACCTGGGTCAGCTCTTCTTTTCCCCAAGTTAGTTCAACTCCTGCTGGTAATTTTTCAGGAAACATCTGAATTTTCCCCTCCTTTAGTCATATAATGAATATATTTTTTTATTATTCAGCTGAACAGCCAGTGAATCTGTACAAAGTGAAGTTTTTTATGATCACACAAGAGTAGCTTTTTACGTACAAAAAGGATAAAATGGGATGACCCACAGGAATGGGCCAGTCAACCAGCTGCATTTTGTTCTTCCACCTTACAAAAAAGAACAACATGGGAGGAAAGGTCACAGGGACAGGCTCATGTCAGTGCCACAGCATAGCCTGTGAGGGACATGGCCTATTAAAAACTTAAAGAGTGATAATATGGAAAAAAAATAAATTGGCAGGGGGTGGGGGAAGAGCTTGTGTACACCTGGAAACAAAAAAATATAATGTGAAATTTTAGATCCCCCCAAAAATAATAAATTGCAGAAGGGCATGACACGCCTGCTCACTGATAATTTCTGACCAGCACAACAAAGCCAAAAGTCCTCCTTTTCCTCTCCCCCACTGTATTTTTCTTCCCTTTTTATCTCTGTTTCCTCTGGAGGTGAGCTGTGCAACACTCCCCACTCTGTGGGCAGTCTACATTAAAAGCAATGAAAAAGCCAGACAATCTGCCAGTTACAGAAATTACCTCCCCTCTGCCTCTCTTTGACACCACAGCAGCTCCACATGGAGCCTTCAACATTTTCCTATTTAAGGGAGCAAACATTCCACCTATAAAGCCATCATCAAACAAGGAGAGACTGGCTTTGCTTATTTGTGTTAATTACCAGAGCTTGTGACAAAGGAACATTTCTTCCCTCTCAAAAGTGTTGGCTTTCATGTTTGGAGAAAGAAAATAAAAAGAAAAATTACAAGCACATATTAATATATAAAGGTAATTGCTTCAAACAGGGCAGGGTGAGTAGACAACACTCAGACCTTTCACTGAAGCTGTAAGCACTGGCAAGTGGCAGTGCATGCTCAAAGCAAACAGATTAAAAACATTCCCACAGAATGTCACAAGAGACTACAGCACTTCTACAGGTATTTTACACTCAAAGGAAAAACAAACAAAAAAACAAATAATAAAAATAATCCAGCCTATCAGTATAGATTTATCTGAAGCCCAAACCAAAATGTTAGCTAATTTTTTTTGTTGTTAGAGGTTTAGAGAATTTACTTTGGTACATGACACTTCTTAGTTCAGTGACATCCTCCCTAGAATGTGGTGATATCCAGCAGCAGAAACAGCTTCAGGTCCCCAGTTAAGATGAGCTCTTTTCTTAGAGGTCCATCCATAGTTAGATTTATAATCTTGTTGTTTGATTCATATGTTCCTTATGGATAGAGAGCATTTTAGCCATGTATCTATTTTATGATTTTTTAATAAATATATAAGGGAAAGCTGTGCATATTTATATGCACACATATCCATAGATGAATACGTAGGATGTCCATGTGTATAGGAAGGTGCAAAACTAAAATAGAGTTGTAAGGAAATGGTGTGATGGCAAGATTAGAGAGCAAATCACATGCAAATGACCATCATAGGAATGCCAAGAAAGTCTGCCCTTTGTTTTCCTGTATCAACAACGACAACTGATAGATATACTGAGAGGTCCCAAGACATAATACAACCCATGTCTTCCAAGACCTTGGAAATGCATTTGCTTGTGTGTCTAGAGCACAGAATGACTGAAAGTCCTGAGGTTAATAATTATATACTTAAATATGAGGAAAAAAAAACCAAACAGATGTTCAATGATACCAGTATTTCCTGTTTCACTGGCACTACAAAGAAAGTATTTCTCCTAGCTCGAAAATATATCTCCAATATATCCTTACAAACATACTTTTAAAATGTGTTTTAGAATTTCTATGTAAACTTTTGAAAAACCTAAACCATTTATAAGAAAAAAAGCTACATTAAAATGACCTTGCTTGGCTTGAAACACCATTCAAAAATTCTCCTGAGGGTATGGAGACTGGGGTTGAAGAGGGCATGAAAAACAGATGAAAAATAGACTTCAGGTTTATGCTTTAAATGCTTAAGGAGTAAATGAAATATAACAGAAGTAAACCAAACACAACAGTGAACTCTCATGTCAAGAGTTAGAGCTTCTGTCCCATGCTAATCTTGGAATTTCTAGAAGAATCAAATTGACAGCAAGATGACATTTTTTTGCTCACAATCATTATCAGCTAAATAACATCAGAGACAAGATAAGCATTTAGAAACTAATATGATTTGTTACTTTGACAATACAGTACTTGCCAGACCCAAACTCTGGCATGTCAGAATCATGGAGAAAGGGGCGACTGAACAGCCTGCACTAAAGTCCATATCAGAAAGAGATTTTCCTGTCCTTTGTGTAACTTTCTTCCCAAAAGCTCTCCCTTATGATCTAGGCTGAAAAGCCTTAAATCCAGATAAATATAAATAATTAATCTCCAAGAAATGTTACTTGTTTCAAGAAAATATCCCAGAGGAAGTTATTCAGAGCAAAGCAGACTCTGATCTGAATCAGCCTGGGTTTGTTTTGCATCTGCAGAATTCCGTCCACATTTTCCAGTTCTAACAGAAATATACTAGTTCCTAGCGTGCTTGCTCTTCAGAAATGAATCTTGATGATTCTCATTTTTCAACTCCCTGCAGAATATATCTAGAGAACCAAAATCCCAGAATTGTCATAACTGTCAAGTTGATGGTGCTTTGAGACCATTAAGTGAGTTACTACCGTTAACTTAATCACCATATACTTGCTTTCAATTTGTTTGTTACCATAGATTGTCTGCAGTGCCAAACAGGATGCTCAAGTCAAAATTAAAATTTAACAAAGCAGAGCAATATGCTGCATTGTTTCATTTATTTCCACTAACTAAGGACACTGGCAATACAATTTAAACACAAAGTAATCTCATGCCAGTGGCACCCCGAGAAGATTTCTGCCCAGGTATGTGGTACTAGGGGAAAATCCTGTCATGCTCTGAAACACAATAATTATCTTGCTGCCATGAAGAGCAGAGCAGAAAGTTCTTCACCCAACAAGTCTGCTGCTAAGTGGGCTTGATGTTACAGATAACAATTACTGTAATACTTGTCAGCAGATTCTGCCTGCCACCTTTGCTACAGAAACTCCTTCTGAATAAAAGATTGCAGAAAGGAGCCTGTCAGTCAAAGAAGAGAAGCAGCTCATAATTATTCCTCGCAAAGCAGTCAAATAAACAAATGAATGAAAGAAACCTGTTAAAGACAAGCCATGATTAAATATTTATTTTTCAAACTATGCAGGTTTTTTTGTCCAAATACTTCACTTCGCCCATACTTTTCAGAAAGGCTTATTTTCTGAAGCTATGGAAGCCAGTTTTCCTCATCAGGAACAGCATTAATACTGTCCTGGTAAGGCAAACCAGGTGCGACAGTGCTGGGCATGTTCAGCAGCTCTGACACTGTGTCTGCAAACACATGGTGCCTCTATACTGAAATGGTTTTTCTTCAACTAAACCAGTTTAAGGAGATTTATACACCATACAAAAAGCTGATGTAATTTAATAACGGTTTCCTTTGAAAATAAGTTGCAAGTAAGCACAAGGGGCTCTTCTAGCCAGTTTTGATGATAAAAAAAAAAAAAAAAAAAAAAAAAAAAAAAAAAAAAAAAAAAAAAAAAAAAAAAAAAAAAAGAAGTATCTGCATGTAAAACTCAGGTGCTCACTGTTCCTGCTAAGCACTTGCAATAATAAACACTACGTTTATTCAGGACATACTGTCGTAAGTGCAACCTGGAATTGCTGCATCCAGAAGAACACCTGGCACAGCAGGACTGTCAGCAATGAGCAGCCTTCACACTCTGTCCACCTCTGTCCTACTGCAGCAATTCAGGCTCTCTCCACTCTGTAGCAAACATCAACCAGCCCACAGATATTCCTGTTTTGATGTCTCTAAGGTTCCTAACCACCAGTTGCTACAATACCAAAGTCATGCCTTACCCTCTCTGCTGCAGATGTCACACACTCTCTGAACACTGGAAAAGTCAAGGCAGTCTCATCTGTATGAGAGAGCTTTTAAATTCCTGAGCCAGGAAGGGGTTATTTTCTGCATTATCTGTATTTGCCACAGTAGGAAGTCAATGCTACCTACTTGAGATTGAAACTTCTGGCAAAAATGCATGCTGTGCTTCTACAGAAAAAAGTTACCCTTTAACTGTGGTTGCAAATCTGTTTACAAATAGCCAAAGACAGCAGTGTTGGATACCCAGGCTTAAATAAGAAAAAAAGAGCCCTTCAAAGCCAAACTAAAGTGTGTGATGATAATATGAAACAAACTGTGCATGAAAGCCTGTTTACTAAAAAATATAGTGCTATAGCATTGCTGTAATGGTCTATGAAAATCTGATGATTTTCTGCAGTGAATTTTCAAAAGGAGTGCTACAAAATTTATCAGCTGTTGAGAAGCAAAGCCTCTAAGCTGCATTCTCAACAGAGGCCCCCAGTAGGAACCCCACGTGCTTCTGTTAAGCTCACCCATCAGATTTACCTGGTTAAACAGCTGTCAAAAACCACAGAGGATTTCGAAAGACCTTTCTTAGACAGGTGGCTGTAGGAAAAGGCTGTGAGAGGAGACACTTTTGCCTGAATTCAGAGAGATCCTCCATAGTGAAAGCTTGGGTTTTAGGGCCCTCTTCTGTACAAGGAAAATGAGCTGCAGAGGATTTTGAGTGAGAATTGCCTTTGAAAAGGTCAAGAGGAGAGGCTGCAGAACCATCATGTGTCTTCAGAGGTTTTGAAGACTCAGTACCCCTGCTTCAAACAGAAGACTGGACTACAGCCTTCCAGAAGTACCTCCCAATCAACATTTCTATGAGTAAAACATGCTTCATTTTGTTATCAGATAAACTAATGTAGTTGGGCAGAGAGTCATGTTTTTTCTCTGCTATTCTCCAACTATTTGCTAGCATGGGTCCACTGAATGCAACTTGAAAATGCCCACATATCTACAACACAGTGGTAGCAAGAAGCTCCAGTTCTAGAAATGGGCAGCAAGGCAGGCAGGCTGCCAGTGCTGGCACACTGAGTATGTGCTGGTTTACCCACTCATGAGAGCAAGGAAGCCTCTGAAGAATCCACATAGACATGTATGATAACCAGCACACAAAAAGATAAGTATATTGAAAAGTTTTCAATTATTGAAACTTCCATTTCACTTTCAAAGAGTGGATTGACTATTATAACATTCTGTGTGAATTAACCAGACAAAAATATAGCAGCTTGTCTTCTTATATTTTGCTTTAAAAAATAGTGACATTCTTAGAGAGACACCTCTATCAGATGTGACATTTTCTAATAGGTGAAGCTGCTTATAGACACTGATACAATTAAATTATTTGCTACTTCACATAGCTTAAATTATTTTTACGCTGAGAATGACATTGGTAATTGAGGAGCATGGAAGGACAAAATAAACTTATTGTATTGTCTTCCATTAGCAGTTCTGTTCTTTGAGCCATTACATTTGACCAAACAGAGGCAATGGCAAACTGTATAAAAGAGAGAGCATCAGAGGACAAATATAAAATCCACCTATTTTTCCTAAGATATTCACTAACTATTGATATACATGAGCACTTACACATCAAAACCAGCACATAGTGTGGGAGCAACTGAACTGGCTCGTGTAACCAGGGATCCAAATGCTGCTTCCCACCCTGCAGAGGAGCAGCATGACAAGGCTAACCTCTTGTATGAAAATACTGCTGAAAATCATAAACATTTCACAGTACAAGGACTGGTAATGGTTATGACTGTCAACCAGCTAAACATATAGGTATTTTTCAGGAGAAATGTGTTTTTCTGACTAATGCTGCTGTTGAATTTGTTACAAAATATTAAACGAGCATCTCTGAATGAGACTAGTTCTGGGATTATCCCTCTCCACTGATTGTTCCTTTCTTCCAAAATCTCTTGGGAGCGCTTATTCACCTAAAAACACCTTGTGAGTAGAGGATAAATTATATTGAATTTAAATACTAACTTGTTTTGCAGTTTTGTAAAATATCTTGTTAAATTAATAACTGGATCTTCCTGACAACCTAAAAAGTCCCTAAAAAACTTTGACAGTCCCAGTAGGCTCAATGCTTTATGAATCTGTTCCTAAAGGAACCATTCCTTCCCAGATTTCAGCCTTTGGATAAAAATCTTAGCATACTTAGATAAGGTTCTCAGCTTGCCTAACTAGTCACAGCCAGCTGCAGTTAGATCTTGCTCCTCAAAAAAATAATGTTAAAGCCCTATCAAAGTATTACTAATGCATTATTATGGCAGACAATTGGGAATAATTAAAAAAAATGAGATGAGTCAAAGCTGCCTCAACTGTTCATCCAACTGGCAGAAAGATTAATCTTGAGGTAATGGAAATTTTGTCTTTTCTTTAGTGAAGCCAGGACTTCCCTCTTACTATTTTAATGAGCGAATTCAGCAGCTGCACAGCAATATCCACCTACAGACACCCACAGACACATAAGCACTGCCTGTAAGTGCCAGAACTTCAAAGAATAAAGAACATATTTATATTTCAATAGTAGTAGTTCAGTATTGGGAAAAAATCTCATAATAATAACTTAGGCAGGTGGTAGAGGTGGGAATGTGCTTCAGCCTACTGGCCTTTGGAAAGTAAAAAGAAAACTACATCTATAAACAGATCATTTACTGTGCAATGATCTATTTTTATGGATATCACCATCATACAGAAGCAACTCTGGTATCTTTTTTACATGGTCATTCATTCTTAATTACATGGACCACAGATATATTGATTTATTTACATCACAGGTGTAGGTATGTATCAGTATGTGCAAGAGGTACTGCAAATATATTGTGCAGCTGCACTGAGCATTAGAAAAGCCATCCAACGTGACTGAACTCCTTACTTGCCGTTGTGCAGAACACAGCTCTAACCTGGAGCCAACTACCCAGGAGGATGGGGAGGGAGATGCACTGAACCTCTGGTGCTGAGTGGAAGCTTTGTGCCTCTAATGAGAACAGAGAGGAGTGCAGAGGGCTGAAATGGTACCCCAAAGAGAAAGATTTATCTTCTTGACAGATAGCAAAAGCAAGTAATGGATTTTTCTCCCCAGCAGCCTTCTCCTCCTTTACTGTCTTGCTTTGACTCAGCACTGACTCCATTCTTCCAAGTTGCTTGTCTTTTCTTGGTCCCATTTAGCCTACCCTTGCCTCCTGCAGATTCTGGGTTTCTTTGGGTCTTGAGGGGTGAGGTGTTTGTTTCCAGTACCATTGCTTACAACCATTGCTTATTGCTTACAACCAAAAGTTAAGGAAGCAAAATAACTTGCAGACTAATGGTCAGATTTCTGCTGATGTAAAGAGTCTGAGCAGCACAGAAAGTAATGATTTACACTACATTAGAATCCAGTTCTAAATCTTCCAGGTACTTTAAATTTGCCAGTATCATAAAAGGCCACAAATTTTGCTTGTTCTTCGCTTTTCCTTGACAGTGTTTTGAAATGGTATTTCCGTGGAACATTTGAACTTTGATTGCTATCTCTGCAGCTTATAAACATGCACAGCACCATAAACTATGATTTTTCTTTTTACTGAGGCTTGACAGCACAAGAAGTGCAAATGAATTTTCAAAATCCAAACCTTCTTTATCCTAAACTCCTGGTAGCCTTCCTTCCCAGAAATACATGTGAACTGCCATCATTTTCAAGTGTTTTGAAAATGTTTTTTTGCCTTAGCTGTATTTCAGGTGATGACATCCAGCATCCCATTCAATCTCACCACAGCCTTATCTGACAGTTTCTTGTCAGCAGTCATTGCAAAAGTCCACCTGACAAGACAAAAGGCTTAGTTCTCCAAAGGACAAATCAAATTGGCACAGCATTGCCAAGCTTTTAGCATGCTCACCCTGATATTCCAGCAATATTTATTTAGGCAGGTACCTGGGACCCCTACTTTCAGGTCTCTGAATGTACTTGAACTGAGTCATTTAGTGACTGAGAGCAACAATGACACAAGCAAACACTGGACACTCTTTTGGTTTTTTAAGGATGGTCTCATCTTTGGAATCAACAGCACAGAGGTTGAAAACACATCAGTTAGGGCTCCCTAGCTGTGCACTGCAGATAAACAATAGAGACATTTGATTTCCCGACACCTCAGGCAGCAATTTGGCCACACACACAGAACACTAAACACAACAATTACAGCAAAGACAGCACACACACAATCTTTTGCTTGCACAAACTAGACAGGACCTCTGGCAGTAACCAGTTTGTCAACAGCTGCTTGGAGCACTGGGGCTGGGCTGGGCATGCAGGAACGTGGCTGGCAGTGCCATTATTCTTATATATTCTTAAATCCAGTAAAAACACTGAAGCCATAAATTAGCAAATTGTAAAAGAATAACTAGATTGGGGAAGCAAATAACCACATTTCACAAAATCGTATTAAAGAATGGTTTTTAACAGCTGGGACACATGATGAGGTTTTACTGGCAATGTGACACCATGACACTTGGGTACTTACAAACCTTAGGTGAGGGATTGTTTTTATTATTTATTTTTTTTATTTAGGTCACTGCATATAAACATGTTGGTTTTTTGGTGTTTTGCTTGGTCTTAATAGAACAAAAATAAGCCACAGAGAAGTTTTCTGGAAAAAAAAAAAAATTAAAATTGTGATTAATTTCATCAAAGGGTCAAAAAAATAAAAAGGTCAAAACAAGAAAATATAGTTCAGCTTTTACTGAGGTTGGCAAGATACCTATGGAGTTTAGATAACAATACTGTTGAGTGTATTTTTGTCCCACCTCTATTGCTCTGCTTCATCATGACTAACTTTTACAAGAAAGAAAAAAAATTATCAAGACAGTAAGAAAAAAGCCTCTAAAGGTGAGTGACTGCAATGCAATCTTTTCTCCTGCAGCAAAAAGATGTGTAAAATTCTCAGCTGAAATATCACATTGTAGAATTCTTCCCATTTTAATACATTTCAGTGTACTCAAATGGCCACTGAAAACCATTTTGGTGTCTCAGACCAAGCAGGTTCAAAAGATTGTGGGTCGTTTTGTTTTGGTGTTTTTTTTTTTTTTTTTTTTTTTATTTGCCATTTATTTTTTCAACCAAATCAGGCAATGAGCTTCATGGTAAGTGATAGGTTTTATCTTGGAGCAGGGGAGAAGAAGAGAGCTAGAAGTGTCTCTAAGGGTTATCTAATTCCTCCTCATTTCATACCTTTCATTAATGCTGGTAGCTAAAGGAGCTGTGGATTCAAGTCACACATCTGGACACACCCAGATGCACAGAGACACAACCCCAGGACCTGTACAACTGAATTGCTCTCCCCATGAAAAAAAAGATAAATACATTGTGAATGACCTGTATTCACATGGAAAGCATGAAACAAGTTAGGGGAGTATTTTACCTCTGAACAATTTATTTTATATGTAACAGGAAGATGTTTTTACGTAACTAGTCCTTAAAGCCACAATATTAACATGCATGCCAACTTTATTTTGGCACAGTTCTTTACTACCAGCAACTGCAGAAGGGCCTATTCCTTTAGGCAGGCATTCTCCACAGGCAACAGCATGTACCAGTGTGCCAGCTTCTTTAGGGAAAATAAGTACTGTGACTTTAAAAAACTTTTTAGCCTTTTAATTACAAGAACACAGGCTTTTGCAGCAAGCTAGCTCTCAGTTCACTAAGTCCCTCCCTGCTCTCCACTGATGTGTAATACTGATGATTCTGCTATATTCCATGAAAGATAAAATGCAGAGAAATCCAATATGCTGCTTCTCCTTCAGGAATTCATTTGCTGATAAATAGTTATTCTGTCAAGAATTATAACAGTGTAGGGAGACATCAAAAGAATTTGTCCAACTTCTTTCTTTTGCACAGTACACATCTGCAGTGGCTGCACTATGCAAGCTGTTTAAGAAAATAAAACATAAATCCTCAAATTCAGGGCAAGCACTGGATGAGGTAAATACTGCCAGACCCAGGAAGCTTTGTCTTTGAAAGGCTACAAAATAGGTTTTAAATGCCCTACACTTCCAAAAAGTGTATTCGAAAAACGTATTGTTCAAAATGCACTTGGCTGAAGATGAGGAGTGCATCTGTACCTTAGCCCTGCTAATCCTTCTAAATGAGAGTTATCTTCTTTTTTTTCTTGAAAATCTCCTTCTTTCCTGTCTTTCCTATTTCACTACATTTCGTTCACCAGTGAAAAACATGTTAGAAAAAAGAGACAGAGAACAACATTTCAGGACTGACAACTGTCGAAAAAACCCTTTTCTGCAAAAAAGTTGATCCATAAGTTGTTGAACAGCTCCTCTTTCAAGGCAGCAAGACATTAATATGACATCCTTACATGAGAAAACTTACCAGAATACAGTTAGCCCTAGTTTTATTCTTGGTGAACATATGAACTACATGTTTATTTACCTTATTTAACACTAGGCTTTTTTGCTTTGAAACATTTCACTCATCAGTAGATGTAAACTCCTATGATATAAATAATCTGTTGATCTATTCCCTGTTGAAGCCAAGTATTATCTATTTTCTTAGTAATTTACGGCTCTTGCCAAGTAATACTGGAATACATTATAGAATTATGAATCTTGCAAAGTAATGATGAGTATGGGGAAAATATGTTAATGTGTTGTTTGTTTGAAATGTAAAGACTATCCAAGTTTTTTATTTCAGATTGGTAACAGTGCAGTAACACATATTGCCTTCTGAAAAATATCAATTCCCCACTGACAACACACTGTGGATTACAAAAATGTATTTCTGAAAACATAGTGATTGTAACATATAACATGGCTTACATTTATTGAAACAGAACATGATCATAACTCAGAAAGGAAACAAAACTAACTAGGGGACTACAGAGAAAATTAATTATTTTAAATGATTGCTGCTACAGAAAATAAAGCCACTAATTACTGCAAGGAAAATGAAGAGACTTAGCAGATCTGTCCTCTCCCTGTGTAGCCAAAATACAGAATGCACTTTAGCGCATTCAAATCCAAACACCAGGGATGTGGGGGTGCAGAGCAGAGGAAAGCTGGTAGGGAGAAGCCCCTCATTGTGTGATACCTTAGATAATAACATAATTCCACCATGTGCACCTACAGGAGTAATTTATCCATGATTTCTAAAAGCCAATCTGCCAGCATGAGGAGATTGTTAACACATCCCTCAGCCTTTTGGGTTGGCAGATTACTGCCAGAAACTGCAGGTTGTTGTCCAGATGAGCAGACAGATATTCCAGCCAGTGAGATGGGGCATTAGCCCATATGCAACCTGAGTTCAAAGAACAAATCCCAGCAGATTGGCATCATTTAACCTAAGACCCCTTGCAGCACAACCACTGCCTTCTGTTCCTTCTAGCTATTGCCTCTAAGTTTCCCCCATCATTTCTCTCAGGCTGATAACATCAGTACAAATCCACCTGCATTAACCTGAGTTTTCAAACACAAACAAGGTCCAAACAGTATCCAGATAGTTGACAAGGATCTTAGAGCCTCTCCAAGGCCAGTGTACAGCTCATGATCCATCAGCTCCCCTGAACCCTCAGGTTCAGCAACTTCACCTCCACAGCTTGCACTGCCTGCTGTTGCTTGGTCACACTCATGCCAAAAAGCCAGCGGCCTTTCCCATCTCCCCCTCCTGGGGGACCGTGTGACACTGGTGCTTGTTTCATCCTGCTAACAGTCAAAGGTGACACCTCAAGTGACCAAAAGGCAACTTCTTGGTACACCACTTGTTCTAGGCACTATTCTCCTTATCATGTCTGTGTTCTGGTGGCTGCCCTAAGGACCCCAAAATCATACTAAGCAGTTTGTTTTCTCTTATCTGTCTCATATACATCTACAAGCCCCCAGTGACTCTGATATCAGCTCTGACTACTATCAGCACAGACTACTATTTCTTTTTTCTTTCATTTCTCTGTCAAACAAAATGTCAATAGGTGACTGCTCCTGCTTCTCTGATGCCATTCTGGAACACCAGTGCTAAATCCAGGCTCATTTGAATGCAGTCCTTTTAGCTGGTATTTTGTTATTTTGATTTTTCTTTTGAACAGACCTTCTGTATTGAGTGAGACAAATGGGCCAGCAGCAAGATGCCCAAGAACATAATTTATTGAAAGTAGCTTAAAATCCTACCTCCATTGTTGAAAATTACTAAAGTATATACATGGTGTGCAGCAAAAATAGATTGGACATACATAATCACCTTTTCAGCTGTAGTATCTTGTGATAAGGCTATTTCAGAAATGTGAGTAATATTTAGATAAGCTATATTTAAAAATTGATAATGGCAATGACATAAAAATGCTTGATTAAATATTTATCTCCTCATTTCTTTCAACAGCCTAAGAAAACTTTATGCCCTTCCCTTATTTACAGAGGCAGTTGTCTCAGGAGCACCCAGACTCCAAACTGTACCCCTTGCAGGGCTAATGTAACTGAGAGAGGTTATTTCTGGCACTCAGATTCACATTCTTCCTTGGGAGCACAGCAGCATTCTCTGTTCCCAAAGCTGCTCTGAGCCTCTTTCACCTTAATTACACACCAGTATGTTCTCATCAGCTCCTAGAATCCCATTTAAAAACCTTGTCTGAATGTTTTGTGTATACATGGGCTGCAATGCTCCTTTTTTGAACACAGATCCATAACTAGTTTCTTCTGCACTAAAATGCAGAGGTGGTAACTTCAGATTGGAAACCAATAGCTTTAGTTTTCTTTTTGCTTCTCAAAATAATTCTCTGAGTAATTTTTTCTCAAGGTAAACAAATAATCAGCTAATGCATTACCAAACCTAGAAGTTATTTTCACTGGAAGTACCACTACTAAACAGCTTTGATTCTCAGTAGCCAATGCTTATATAAAGTCAGAAAGTAACAGTAACTGTCACATTTGTGACTGTTTCCGATGTTTTATTCTATTTAGATACAACTGAAATGGCAATATTTTTGCTGAATGTGTATCAGTGTTACACTTCTGCATAAAAGATAAAATATTTTCAGATTGGAGTGCACTTCAAATTTGGCCTCTCAATATACAAGCTTTTATGCTCCTCTTGAGGACAAGTGAATTAAACTGAAGCTTCAGTGTGCCAATATAGCCAATATAAAACAGGCAAGGCAAAAATAACGATTCTAAAACCGTGAAGCAAGCACGTGAATAGTTTCAGTTAGTTCTGGATGTGTTAGATCCATGTTCCCAAGTCTGAGAAGTCTCCCAAGTCTCTACCACTCTAGGAACACCTTGTACCACTACACAATCCTAGCTGAAGGGATATTTGAGTTTTGAGTTGTCATTTCCTACTCTTGGGGTGATAACAGACTGGCAGCACATACTCCAGAGCGGTGCTGGCATACAGAAATGCCATCCTATTACAGTATCAACACTTGAGAAAGCTGTAGGTGCTCTGATACCTACAGAGGAAATGACCCAAACCAGTGCATGACATAAAGCAGGTCAGTTGTGAATACCTACAGTGCTACTAGTTTATTTCCCAGAGTCCAATCTGTGGCATACCCAGCAAGTGACCATGTAAACACAGAGCTGCACAGGACTCCCAGGACTCATCTTGGCAATCATTGCTACCACAAAACAAGGTCAACTAAACCCTTTTCTCAAATATTTGCCAACCTATTTTTTAAAACTCTAGTACAAGGCATATAACAAACTCTATGCATTATTGTGCAAGTCTTCATGTATCCTTAGAGGTGAAGGGTTTTTTCCAACTATCTCAGCTAAATCTCCCACTGTTATTATCTGAACAGCAATTCTAATGGCAATTTGGATCAAAGGAATATGCTTCTTGCCGTGGTGTGAAGAACAGTGAGATGACATTAGTCACTTTGCTTTCCAGTGACTGCCAACTTTTTATGATTAGTAGGGCAGTAAATGAAAATAAGACTCCTGTGGAATCACAAGGAGTCCCATAAAGCTTCTGTCCATGATTCAGAGAATCCATTTGCCACAGCTAAGTGCAGCTTTTCTGTGCAAACAAATATTTGTTTTCCTAGAGGGGAAAAATAAAGGCACATTTTAAAGAGCTGAATTTTCATCAGATTGAATTCAGAGGTGGAAGAAACAATTCAGGTGAATTAATAAATTACCTAGGCTTCTCAAATGAGCTTTGAGATTTATATGTGACTGAACATAGCTTTTCTGGATGCAACTAGAGGAACATCTGGAGAGTCAGCTAGATCATTTAAAATACATTTGCTATTTCACTGGATTATTCAACTGAAGAATGGACAAGTTGTGAATTGTCCTGAAACACAGATAAAACTTCCAAAGTCTTTCAGAATTCTGTTTACACAGAATAACAACACTGAAAAAGAGTGAAGTGCTGGATAGGATAAGATATTGAAAACTAAATAAATGCAGTTAGACATAGTAAATGCATTTAAAAATAAAACTTATTGCCAGCAATACTCCATTAAATTTCATTACTGAGGAACATATTGCTTAGATATCTTCTCCTTTAACTGTTTATTTCCCCTTGAATTGTTTATACTCTGAAAATGTAATTAGACAAAGGTTGTAAATGTAGCAGTGGAATCTAGAATCAGACCCAGAGTAATTCAACAAGGATTTTGACAGGTTTGAAACAGATAAGCCATTCATTACTTTTATTTTAGAAGTGACTGAAATCTCACAATTCAAGCAGATGACATTTTAGTCTAACTAAAGGTAAATCTCAAGTGATCCAAGAAGTTCTGCTCTCCTGGGTCTAAATCAAAAAGACCAAAAAAATCACAAAGCAAGCTCTCTTTCCAGTCCGAAGCTGAGCCAGACCCCCCAACCAGCAAAACTAAACCAGTAAAAATTTGTTTCTTGTGAACAGAAATCATTCTTAGACTTCAAGATATGAAATGGGAACAAGAAAAGGAAGATCTCTGATTTTGGAGCAGGACCATCATTTTAAATATCTACTCTACATCTTGGTAATAAAAGTAAATATCGGGATTGATCTTATTTCTTGTCCTTGGTCCCCAGGGGAAAATATAGTAACACAGCAGAACTTAAATAATATACACTAGAATTTTGCATAGGTAAGTCCTCTGAAATTTTATTTTTAAGTCATACTTAAAGCACGCACTTCCTAACAACACCAGAGCAGCAGAACGGTCCAGCCCATTAGAAATCAATTTCCAGAAAAAAAAAGCTATTCTGTCAAGAATTATAATTGTGTAAGAATATATCAGAAGGAATTTTTTACTTATTCTACAGAGAAGGATTTCTGCTCCAAGCTTTGCTTTGAGATGGGCTTTCCAATAGTACCTGCCTGTGCAGCAGATATAACCAGGACAGCTTATAAACAGACATAATCCTTCATTTTACAGTACATTAATATTTACTGATGTGCAACCATTGTGGAACAGCTCAGCAAGTGCTTAGCATAGGAAATTTAAAGTAGACATTAAAGGCAACCTAATCTGCTTTACGATTAACAAAACTTTAAACACATGGACACCTTAGGCCTGCTTGTACTTGAGACATTCCTGGATGGTACAGAGTTATCCAGTGCCAGCAAAATTCTTTTTGAAAATGCAGATCTAAAGGAAGTCAGGTCTGATTTTTTTTCCTGTAAAAATAAAGGCATTTGTGTAGCATCTTCATTGGGACTTCATGGTGTATGAGTACAGACACATCAAGTTGCATCATAACCTCACTCTTGTGGCTACTAGGGATTTTATTGGGAATTATACAATTTTTTTTAAACACAAAATTTAAAAATACTTAACATCAGCTGAGTGGACAGGTTTAAGACATTGCCAAAGCTATTCTAAAGAGCAAATGACAATTATTGATTGCTGAAGATGCATCCTGCACATAATGATGAAATGTCTCTGAAAAGAGGTCTTCTGAAATGTAATACTGCAAAAACTATTGGGTTTCTTGTGCTGACATCAGAATGATGGGGAGATTGGGGTGAAGGATGCTTAAAAAATGGTTTTGATTACAACTGTCAAACTCATTGACATATTAAATTATAAAAACAAGCCAATTTTCCAATATGTGTTTTCCAGTACTTTCTCATTACTTGACAGATTTAGTTATTTTGAAAGAGGGAAAGTTGAATCAAAAGATTTTTAAACAAACAGTGGTTTGCAATACTCAACTTCCCAAAGATTATGGAGTCTGGGTAGATATAAGTAATACACATTTCTCATTCAGATATATAAGCACAACACACAGAGACTGCAAAGCCCCTAATTGCTGACTGATAGAATCTATGATCTTTTTCCTGCACAGTTTTATTCTTGGCAATATTTCCTCTCCCTCAAGAGATAGCCCAATATCAGCTACATAATACCACATACATCTCCATTAAAATTTAGGACAGAAGTTCCACCCATCCCCATGTGTATTGTTTTGCATTTAAACTGTACTTGCAGCACAAAGAAATAGGATTCATCCTGTGAAAGTGCTTGAGTGGGTCTCAGGAGACTTGGGCTTAAGTGCTGTTTGTGTCACAGACAGTACGTAACACAGAGAAAAAAAGAAACAATTAAAATTTCTGTTCCCACATAAGTAGCAAACTTTCAATTGCTTACTGGACCTGATCCTGCAGGCAGGCACAGTAAAGAGAAAGTTAGGCATGTGAATAATTTCGTTCACATCAAAGTTAGCAGGTCAGCTCCTATCACATCACTAAGCAGGGAAAGTGGGGTAGCAATTTCACAGGCTGGCACTGTGTTTCTAGCTCCAGGTTACTGAGACTGAGTCACTTTGAAAACAGAAGTGAAAGAGAAATTTATTTCAAAAACAAAACAAAAAACCCAGACCCTGCAGACTCCACATAGCATCATTCCACCAGGATCCTGGTTGCTAGCCCTTGACTTGTCTTGTCACAGCCTGTTCCCCAGCACAAGGTGTCACTCACCAGCAGTCCCTGAGTCTGAAGGACCATGATGGACCCTGTCACCTCCAGAAGCCAAGTGTCATCTGGAAAAGCTCTGCTGAAGACCAGCAGCTGCTCCCGTTTTTTATAGTGCTCCTCAATATCTTAACCACTTCTTTCCTCTTCTGCACTCATGGTGGCTCAGCACAGAGCAGTGCCACACTTACACTTCTAAAAACATTCTGTACATTACAAAAAAATTTCACATCATGTTTAAGTCCCTCCCATTTGGCACTTCTTTCCTGTCTGATATATCTGAAGTTTGTGGGGGGGGTGTGTTAAAATTTTAGCTCTTGGGACTGGCATCTACAGAGTTAATTTTAGAGTTTAAAGAAGTAAAATCACCTCCAGGCAAACCCCTTATGAGCAGTAAGCATTGCCATTCATTTCTAATCCCTGCTTCTCTACACCCACAGGAAATAACCATGAGAAATATGGGTCCTATGAATCATTTATGGTGTTTGCCTTCCACAAAAAATTGTTTTCTTTACCTATATGATCAGGGTGTCCACTCAAGTCTGTCATGCTTTTCAGATAGCAGCAGGTCAAAATAGAGGCAATTTTCTACCCACACACTCACAAGGGCAGAAAGCTGGAGTAGTTTTATTGAAATACAGTTGTTGACCTTCTGCCAGCTGCCACACTGCCCACTGCTGAGCTGCATCCCTAGGCAGTCACCTCCGGTCCATCACTGTAAGGAAGCATCACCTCAGGAAAGATGGTTCCTGATACAGTACTACAGAATAATGCAGTTGCTTGGGCAATAATGAACATTTGTGCAGAAAGTTGAAAAGTAGCTTTAATATAATTCTGGAAACATCATGTTTAGATTAATTTAATTTCCATCCAATTCAGTAGTACAAGTGTCTGCATCTGTTAACTGATAAGTGGTTTTCCAATTACGGTGTTCATAACAATAATCACTTTAAAGCTAGCCCAGTCACTCTCCCTTTCCTCCAAACAGAGCTTGGAAACCATTCTGAGGAGGTATGAGAAGCTGTGGTGAGAGCAGGGAGAGGACAGCACTGCATGGGACACTGCTCCTTCACTCTTTCACCTACAGCCCAACTATTCTGCAACTGCTCTGTGAGTTCCCAGGCTCCTTGACAAGCAGAAAGAGTCTGTTGGGAAGGTGAAAAATACCACACCACCTAACTTCTTCCCTAGCACTATCACCTATCATTATAATACAAAAAACATTACAATACAAACAATACAGAAGTTTCTCTATTTTTCCTTGAAATAGATGGACTGAAATAGCTCGTAGATGATGTGTTTATTGCAGATAATTATTGTCTTTTGTGTGGAAACAGAACCGAGTCCCCATGGAATTTGAATCTAAAGCTGAAGTAACTAGTAACTAACTTAGGGCACTTCCCCCACTGCAAAAAAAAAAAAAAAAAAAAAAAAAAAAAAAAGAAAAAAAAAAAAAATAAAAAGTGTT
>NW_009954140.1:1999265-2074186 GCF_000747805.2 Chaetura pelagica | reverse complement strand
ACTAAGAGGACCCACGCCCCGTGAAAAAAAAAAAAAAAAAAAAAAAAAAAAAAAAAAAAAAAAAAAGAAAAGAAAAGAAAAATAAAAGCAGCATAGATAAAAAGATGCCTGCGAAGGGACTACATATACTTAGAAACTAAGATTTTTCAAAGCCAGGTGGAGAAACTATATTGCATCTTGTAATTACAGTGGGAATGTCAACTCCACAGTGTCCACTCTGAAAAGTTCAGCCATAATTTTGCTGTTAAATCTCTCCAGTTGATGCCTCAAGATTATACCACCTATCATCACTTTAAAACACTCTTCTCCAACGCATTGTGACTCACATCTCACTGCAGGCACTGGTGGACCTATTTAGCCTCCTCCAGAAATTTTATTGTCTGACTGACTTCATGAAATGTGGGCTTCTTTATTCTAATATCTACAGCAATTCTGTACTTCACTTTGAGTTACTTGGGGTTTTTTTATTTATAAATAGCAACTCGTGTGTACGTTTCACATTATATTTGCAGATTTCAATGCATTTTGCAAAGGATATTTTCCCACTTGCTTCACAAAAGAATATGAACAATCCCATTTACTCATTTGCTAAAAGCAACAAATTTTAGCCCATCACAACGGTATGAAGTAGTCTCTTTAATCAGGTAGTATTGTTATCCTAACAGCACTAAAGATGATAATACAACAGGCAAGAGCAGCAACCATTTTACATGTTGAAGCACAGGAAAAGGGACTCCAGCTTGCACTCCAAAGATACAACAAAACAGGTTCATCATGCAGAGAAGAAATTTCACTGCCCCTTTAAACTGAAGCAATAAAGCATGCAAACAGATTGCAAGCTCTGAAATTAATCTAGTGCTTTACATCATAGTCTTTTTATAAAAGAATGCATTCATACCATGGTCCAATAAACACAGCAATAGATGGAAAGATCTGATAGCATTTCTGGATCCAAAGTAATACATAGGAGGCTCCATATAGGAGGGAGCTGTTTTTCTACTGCTGTGGATCTGTTACTTTCAGAAGAGCCAAAAATGATTTCCTTCCATCAGCCTTAAAGGAAAAATAAACCGGGCTAAAATTCAGCACATTTACATTCAATATCCTGGCTTCAATAAACTTTGGGGTCTTTCAGAAGATGTGAAATGAGTTTAATTTCAGCATCATTTGACTAAATCTTACCCTTAGGTTTGCTTAATTGTAGAGAAACTGGAAGAGAGATGAGATCATAAATCTCTCACAGTGTTGGGAAGCTACTTGAGTTAAAATTCAGCTACTAGAGAAGAGGGGTCTCCTGTGAGATTCACCATGGATACATCCTAGAAACAGCAGCAGAAAAGCACAACTGTATTAAGTATGTGCAATAGTAATAACTGCCTTTTCCAATATATTTACCACATCCTCAACTTTTCTAAGTGCTTTATTGCTCATTTCTCAAAGCCCTACCACAGGGTGCTTTCCTGTTTCTCTTTTCACCTAATTCCTAGTGGCTTCCCAAGTAAGTCAGAGAGAAAAGCATTCTCATCCTTACAGAGTCACAGTCCTGGGGAACCTGGTGAATTCTTCAGCACCTCACTGGAAATTTGTGGAGAACACAGTGCAAACCAGATGCCACTCCTGTCACCCCAGCTCACTGCCAGTATTTTCTATAACCCACTCAGATAAAGATTAAATCTTTCTAATTTCTAAGTCATTTAGACTTTGGGTCTCAAATAAATATGAAGAAGTTCAGAGGTTTTCTTGAAGAACTCTGCTCATATCAACATAGCTGAGAACTGCGAGTTCCTCAACAGACCAACCACAAAAAGAACAAAAACAGAGACAGCACATCAGGGGATCAAACTAGGATCCAATGGATCTTAAAACTTCTCCTGCAATTCTGACTGTCTTTTTAGTCTTTGGCTTTGCATATTTTAAGAGAGTGTGACAGGGAGAAAAGGGACAAAATATTCTCCACAGATGGTTCAGAAAAATTGTAAACAAAACTCCAGAATGAGGCTTTTATGTCTGGACTTCTCTGATAAATCAGGCTGCTGTCAGTGCCAGGTAATGCAAATCACATAGTGCAGTTTGATGTGACAACCGGATTGATCCTTGCTGACAGTTGTTTTGCATCATTTATTTGAAACACACACCATACCAGGCTTACAGGAAAATTCTCTTAACCTGCAATAAACTCCTCAATTGACTTGAGTCAAGTTCTGTGGCAAAACGCAAATCCTGGAACTTTCTTCCAGATTGCTTTTTAATTAACACCTTTTTCAGAGGTAATTCACAGTCTTTAAAATGAGCCAATGAGACACTTTGATATCTTCCCTTCTACACCACAGTTTTCGGTTGAAGGTAAAAGCTTCCTCTGGTCTTCCTGTTTAAATATTTATGGCACATGTTAAACAGTAGCCTGGCTATACCCTTCCCTTGTCTGGGGTGCAATGCAGCATCTCACCTTCTGAGGCACATAATTCATGCCAAATAGCAACTACTGTAACTACACTGCAGTCCTATTCAGGTGACCTTCCTGTGTTTGAATGAGTTAAGTCCTCATCACTCAGACACATTTGCTAACAAGGCCTTGAAATGTTTATTGGTATAATCGTGCATTTCTTGTTCTGTTCCAGTCGTTTTTCAGTGCTACCATTAGTTGCTCACACTTAGTGCTAGATGTACTTCCATTGATCAGGAAGCCAGCATGGCAATGGAACTACAAAAGTAAAAACAACCAGCTTTGTAAACCCTTTCTTACTGAAATGAACACAGTAACTGTCTGCTTCAGGAGAAGGAGAAGAAGTTGTGCATCTTAGAACAGCCTCCTGAAAGCCCAGGAATTGCTTTGTAAGGCTTGGCATGCAACATAGCTTATAGCTAGAGGGAAAGATTCTGTGTTTCCTATTTTACTCAATATATTGAAAGCAACAGTAGAAATTAACTCCTGAGGGAAGCCTGAACTTTCTGCACAGCTTCTCCTGGTGGCTGCTTTAACTTGCAGCTTAGTAACTTCACACTGAACTCACCTGGAGTTTGATCTTGCACCAATATACAAATGCTACAAATGGAGCTCGTGTCTTTGAGAGTTCTACAAAACAGAAGACCATGCATATAAGATTGTAACCTTAGCAACTCTAGTTCCATTCAAAACAGCAGCTTGTTTTTTGTACTTATATTTATTGGAGTACCAGACACCTTATATTTTGTATGAATAATTAAAAAAAACTCAAACCTTTCCAAAAAAACAAACTAAGGAAAAGATAATTTTTGCAACATTTTTTTTGTTCTTTATTACAGAAATGCTGTGTTGGAAGTACAGACAAATAGCCTAAAATCTTGATTGTGTTCTTTGACACAAGATAGCAAGACAATTGACATTTTCTACCGATTATACAAAGGGTAATCCAGAGAGAAAAGTAAGAGTAAAGAGATGGAAAACTGAACTGAGTGTTTTCACTACTGCTGCTGTTGTCTGAATGTTAATCAATAAAGCAATAAATAAGCTGTCAAGTTAGGCATATCTTAGCTGTGGATTTTGACCATAATTCTCTAGAGCATGTTTAGGGAGAGAAAGAGGTTGATTTCTATTGAATTTGTACTCAAATTTAGGCTTTAGTAACAAAATACATATCTTCAGTTAACAACCAAAGGAGTCCTTGCTATCCACTTCAAGAAAAGAATAAAAATGTCTTTCTGGTACAATGTTCAGAAAGCTAAACTTCTTTAAGAGCTTATATGTAACGAGTCTTTCAATTTTTTCTGTGAATGATTGAGCAAGATGTGTATAGAAAATCACAGTATCAACAGTTATTAATTATATGCTTCAAAAAAACCAAGACTTCTAAATCAGAACATAGCCTGAAGGTGCCTACCACATATAACTTCCACCCTTGCAGGTTTTCAAGACTTTGGTAGACAAAATCATGGCTGGCCTGGTAGTCCTTTGAGGAGTTGGTCAGATAACAGACCTTCAGAGATCCCTTAGCACATCTCTGATTCTTTATATGTTTCAAAGTAAAATTAAAAAAAAATATTCCTTTCATTATTCTGTTTTCTTATTCTATTTCATTAATGTGGTGAGAGAGAAAGGAGGAGAAAAAAGAAGAAAGAGGAGAGAAAAGAGAAAAAGAAAAGCGTATGTTTTTCTAAAAGGAACTTGTGAAAAAAATTGAGAGAAGTAATGGACAGTCAGAAAACTCATCTAACTAGAAAATAAATAATACTAATTAAAAAAATAATGTGAAATCTGTTCCAGTCAAAACAAAACCAAAAAGCTGAAAACTAGAGAAGAATTTAAGATCCTGAAATAAATAAGCTAAACATTACGTAACGGAAGCAAAAGTAAGGGTAGTCTTTGTCCTGTATGGAGAGCACAGCACATCCTTTTTGGAAACTGAGCTCTGATTTGGAGCAGAAAGCAAACTTTAATAATCCCAGAGCCAATTAACGAATTGGAATTAAAATTAAACACTTCATCAATTAGAGCAATCTGCTTCAGTTATTTTGCTCTAAACTTATTTATAAATATATATCTGCTATTTTTCTATATTGTTAAAACATGGAAGTCCAGTGACCATACCATGAGATTAGCTAAAACTTCTTCCATGATCTTCCAGAATTAATCTTTAAATCTAAAATTACTTGAGGGAGCAGACCGTTCAAAATGTTTTAATTTCCATTCTGAAACATGCTCTCCACACTATGTCCACAACTCCAGTCTACCTGTGTAGAAAGAGTTTTGGATAGGAAGTCACAGATACTACATTATGCATCTGTTCCTACCAGGACCAGAAGAGGTGGGATACAAACTGAATAGGATTGTCTTAGTTTTCCCAAGGGAAACCTACAGGAAGAGGCCTGCTTTATTTTAAAAAGAAGAACTACAGAACTAGATCATAATTAATTCCAAAATATGTTTTCTGAATTGGCATTTCCCCAAGGGAGAAAAGCTCTCGTGACAAAGCAAACAGAACTCATGTTTTTAGGGCAAACTGGTTGCCCCTCAGTTTAAAAAAAAATGCCATTTTTCATTAGTAATAACTCCTGAAGGCCACAGTTACTGGTACACTTTATTTCTCATTGCTGATTACTTTTATGACCTCTGCAAAAACAGCTTTCACCATGTAAGTTCAAACTCACATCTTATATGGACTGTCCTCATGTGACACATCAGTCACAGCCTGAGCAAGGGAGCGCAGCAGCTTTTAGACTCTGGTGTGCTGAGCCTCAGTATTGGACCATCGACAGCTTTCCTGATGTTTAGCAGAACTATTGCTCTTCCTAGCACAATGTGTGGTTAAAGAGCATTTTAGGCTGCTGCCAGAATACAAACATGCTACAAATCAGCTAGTTTCTATGGAAACCACAGTCAGGAAGACAGACATGGTAGGTCACTGCTTCAACAAAAGATAAAGTAGGAATAGCTAATGTGTGAAACCTCAAATTATTTTCCCCTCTAAACAAGAGAGCTGTTTGCCCTCAGTGATAACTCTGGTTAAGAAGCAGCACACGCAGAAAGCATAGACTGAACACTCCAGTAGTTTTTACTAATTTGGGAAGCACATTTTCAGCATTTTAAAAAGATTTAATTTTGCAAGGTGGTGAACCAATGTACGACTCCTCCAAAGGTCTCAATTTTGAGTCATTAAAACTGAGATAGAAAAAATTATCAGTTATCTCTAAAGCTGAAATCTTCATTTGAAGTCTGCCCTTATTTGCCCATCATCGTTTAGTCTCTATCCATTTTCATGCATCAAAAGGAAGATTTTGTAAGATGACAATCAGTGTCATCATAAAAATAAAAGCTGGATTGTCAAAGAAACTTAGAGGATACTTGGATGCCCAAATCTCTTAGAAGCATGTGTACATTTCAGTCTTCAGCTTTTTAAAGAAGTGAAGTCCTGAAATTATTGCATTACTCTGTGTAGTTATACCAATTAAAAAACTGAACCCACCAAAAGCCCTGAAATATTTTGCCCTGCCAGTCTGGAACTACAAACTACAACTACAGCTGACAACAGCAGATTCTCTGTGGTATATTCTCACCAGGAAATACTTTAATTTACCATTCATCCCAGTAAAAACACCCCAAGATAAGTGTAAATGGGCACAAAAGTGTTAAAGGCAATACCCAAGATTTTATGCATTCAAATAGTCATGTTTTTCTGCTATTCCTGAAGTTTTATAAATAATATAAGAGCTAGCTGGCTTAACAAGAGACCTAATTATAAACAAGTTCTAATTAAGTACCATCTCTAAATTATATAACATAATATCAATATAAATGTATTCATTATGTAAATGGTTATTTTATTGCTCATTTAAAATACATAATGAAAATGCAGATAGTAGGTGGACAGCATGCTAAATAAGGGCACAAATGAAGGAAACATATCTTGGCTGAGACAGAAGATGTAGGTGTGAAATAACAAGAGCAATACTTAGTTGTCTCTTTGATCACAGACAAGAATATATTCTCACGACCTGGTCTCATGTATCATATCCAAGTCTGAAGATTTCAGTCATCAGAGACATACACCATATTTACTTTGAATTTCAGAAGCCTCTCTCCCTCTCCAGAGAGCATGAGAAGAATGAGGAAGAGACATCCAAATGCATCAAAACTCCTGCCTATTTTCAGTCTAAAATAAATCCCAGAACTCCTCCTATATGTGAAGCTGAAGAGCACTAAGGATTGACCAAAACACCTGAAGATCTTAAGAACCAATTTTCGATTACTTCAGCTCCTAAGGAGGCACCTGGAGACTAAACAACTTTTCTGTGGACCAGACCAGGGGAATACATGTGCTACACTGGTAAATTTCTGAACTCTGCAAGATGAAATGATCCATCACTCCTGATCAGAGCTGGGAATCTAAATACTCCAGGGGAACTATATTTGTAATTATTGCCAACAACCCAGCACTTATTAACCATGGTTTACAGGTCCTGAGCACAGAGCTCAGCTGGAGCAGCTAACAAACAGCATGTCAGTTGAGAAGGATCTCCATGAAAAGCAGTTACTACTCTATGTGGTGCTCACTGAGTGCTCATACTCCATTTTGACAAGAACTACATTTACTTTGCCAGAATGTGAAGGAAAAATATTTGGGGCATTTCCCAAGGATGCTTTTCTTCCTTCCCTCTGTTTAATATCTCGATTATTTTACAAGCCCTGGTTCCAGCTAGTGAAATTGTCAGCTTGTACATGTTTAATCACAACATTTAGCTCTTGAGATTTTATTAAGATAAATATTGGTCAGTGCTTTTAAAAACAGTTTGTCATTTTGAGCATCTTGTGAAATTGGAAGTGTAAAAATTAGTAGTTCTCAGCATGCAAAACAAATACTTCAATACCCTTTAAAAATAAATATTCTGGAAAACTTTCACTCAAATCTACTCAGTCCTATGAAAACCTTCAAGACAATTCCCAGCTCATTCCCTTCCTTCAGCTTCTTTCCAAGCTGTGTTTTTCCCCAAAGAGCTTCAGCATACCTTTTGCTTCCTTTTACCTTAGACTACTCATCATTTAGCTGGATTTATAAGTCATAATAAATAACATACCAGCACTGGTACATGCCCACTGCTGTCTTAACCCACCTCATGGTTTACAGCTTGCTAGTTGTTCAGCATATTCAGTAAGAGAAAAAATCCCCTTACAGTATCTTTCAGTTCATCAAACTCCTGCCTGTTATCTCCACACCTGTTTTCATACTAAAGCACTTCTTTGACTACTTACTCACCAGAGGAAACGCCAGTTTGCAGATACCAATCAGGCTTGGCTGGAGCAACAGCTGGGGAATGTCCTTGCATTAATTAGGCAGCCTTACAGCTCTTTGGGCACATCAGCCTATTATAATTAGTAACACTAAAACTCCAGAAACTGCACAGTTTCATTGCTGTTCACAGTCAAAACCTAACCAAAACACCACCACCCCCCCAGACACCATTATCAACAAAGAGAAAAATCTTACAGCATCCATTTTCAAAAGAATTAAAGGTGAATTTCCAAGGCTACTTTTTTCAGGCTACACTGGGAATTGCTAATACTTAAAGTTAGCACAATTTACCTCATTACCATCTTTGGACTCAAAGTCTATTCTGTAATTTAGAAAAACTTAAATTTCATTAGTGAATAATTTGTTTTAATAAATTAAAGCTTTGTCGAGTTAGGGAGAGACAGATGCCCAGGCTTGCAAGCACTTAAGCATGCAGAGCTGTTTCCTCATTGATGGCCTGTTTTTGCAGACACTTCACTGTGTGCTTGAATATGCATTATGAGTAGTCCCATTACTTTAAATGAAATTGATTCCAGTGTATAAAACTGGGCCAGAATGTAAGGCTGTGCTGCAGTTGGATGTTAAGTAGTCTTATTTACTTTAATTAGTAAGATGTACATATCCTTAAGGGTTTGGGTTTTTTTCTCCTCTTTCTAGAAGGGAAGAGGGCTATTCTCTTCAGGCATCACATTCGTAGATTGAAAACCTCGATCTTATTTTTCAGGCAATTCTTCCTTCAGCAGGGTTTATCTTGAAGTATGTTCAGACTTTGAATTTTACAGAAAGCCAACTCAATTTTGTCATTTTGAGACTCTAAATTTTTTTTTCTCCTCTTTCTAGACAGGAATGAGGCTATTCTCTTCAGGCATCACATTCGTAGATTGAAAACCTCGATCTTATTTTTCAGGCAATTCTTCCTTCAGCAGGGTTTATCTTGAAGTATGTTCAGACTTTGAATTTTACAGAAAGCCAACTCAATTTTGTCATTTTGAGACTCTAAATTGTTTTAGTGCATGTGACTGCCACTTTCTGCTCCTAGTCAGGATGTGAGCATGTTAATAATCGTCTTCTATCCTGTCACCCCTCTAACCCAGGACCAAGGAAATCCAATGATGTCTTCCTCAGAAATACCAGAATAAACACTCCAACAGTAGAGAGATAGTGTAGAAAACACAGATATACTATTTTCTGGAGCCTTCACTCTGAGCTTCACAAACAATTGCTCTAATAAATTCATCTGGGCTTTACCCTGTTCAGTCAGGCAGCGGAAGAGAAGCCACGGTGTCAACTTGTTTCTGCCCCAGCTTGTGGCTGTATCAGTCATCAGGTCAACCAGCTCCACCCTGCACGTGGCTCAGGGGAGCAGGACGGAAGCAGGACCAGCTGTGAGCAAGCCCAGTTCTGGGAATCTTACACCCAACACATACCATGTGTCAGGTCTATGTATAAAGAAGGTAATTAATCTTTTGCTGAAAGCTATTTATTTTGCTGTCTTGAAGCAAACAAAACATGATACCTGTTTACAAAACTCAGAGCTATCTTCTCCAAGGAAGAATCTGGAGCTATTACTAAATGAATAAAATGAGAGTCCTTTACGAGCATGAGCTGCTGCTAAAGTGCTAGGATTTGCTCAAAGAATATTCAATAAATATGTAGAATATGGCTTCTGGACTCAACCTTGCACAGCAGGTTGAATCTCTAAGACCTCTTTTCTCCAATGGCCAAAATTCCATTATAATTGGCCTTTTATCTACTGGACTGCAAACTGTTTTCATCAAGACTTCCTAGCACCTCCACCACCAAATTTAAAAGTAATCAACTCATTACCAATTACCAGGTGTCAGTGCACACTATTTTCATAGGAATTTGTGCTGCAGAATTCTGGCCAAAAGGATTACAGCTATTGACTAAAATGAGGGGGAAAAACTGCAGCAACTTGCATCATTTATTATACATAGCATGAGAAATCCCAGTGGCACCCAGACATCGGGGAGGCAAAATTACCTCCTCAGATCCTCATGGTAATAGCTGAGTTGGGTATTCTGCACACGGAGAGAGAGAGCAGATTCCCCCAAAGTCAGGCTGACATCAAGGTACAGTAAATGAAAATCACCATTCAGTACAATCCCAGGAGAAGGAATTTGCACTGAATTTCTAACACTTCAATACATGTACATGAATTTAAAGGGAAAGTGATGGAAAAACGAGTACTATGTAATTGTAAAATTTTAAGGGTAGAAATAAACCTATGTGTGAGGGTCTGGAGGTGACATTTTAGCGAAAGAAAGAAAATTCATCCCCCAGTTATTAAGTTTAAGGTGCCAGTTTCAAGACTGTGGAGTCAGGTCATTTTATACCTCAGTATAAAACTACTGTCACACAAGTACAAGCAGCATTACATCATCTGTTGCTTCCATCATCTAAAGTCATATTAACATGCTAAAGACGACTGCAAATAGTGAGGGAAAGAACATATCACAGAAGTGGCATTTTAATCACTGAATATAAAAACATCTTTGCAATAGTGCATTGCAGGAACAGTGCTAGCAAAACTTGCTTTGTCTGATTTTTTGACACCAGTTGCCATATTGACTTTATGAAGAACATTTCCTTCCTGCTTTACTGGGTGAATTCTAAACTGATGATCTTTCAGGGAAGAAAGCAGAAAACATCCAAAAATTCAACAGCTCAGAGTGAACAGGCAAAAATATTCACCCCATTTTGGGCATTTGCTGAGGGATCATTTTGGCCCTGGGCATTCAGTTCTACTTTCTACAGGACTGGGAAAAGAAAGGAAGGAAGGAATGAAGGAGGTAGGGAACTCCATATCACTCTGAGAGAACAGAAGAATAAGAGAACATTCTAGACTGGGAATACATGGGAATTGCAAGGATCCAAGCATCACATGCAAAAAGAATAGGTTGTAAAAAAGCTGGGATTTCACAGAAGGTGAATAAGTGCCTCAGAGGAGAAGCTGGACCTTAATTTAATAATACTCCAAAACAACAGATGAACAAATGGGTAACTTTCATATTTCCACAGATAGATTTGAGTAAAAAGCTGGGGTAAGGGAATACACACTGGGGATAAGGGATTCTGTGTATCCTTTGGCATACTCAACTCTTCGCATTTTCTAAAGTTCCTTTACCTCTCTTTGGGTGGCTGCATATCCCAGCCAAAAACAGCTCTTAGGAAGGCTCTAAAAATTATCACCTCTTGAGGCTAAGTAGGTAAAAGCCTGCAGGTGTTCTTCAATAATTCATTAAGTTTAATCAGTCTAGTACCACCACAATTAGCAAAGTAATATATGCATAAACAAAAAGGTAAACATGAAATATTTAGAAAAAATATTACTAAGACAAATGCCAGTATGTGCTAGGTTTTAAGATACTAAACATATCTATATTTTGCATTATTAAAAAAACCCCTCTGAATCCATTAAGCAAGTAGAAGATGAGAAAGCCTTTGTGAAAACCTACCTAAGCTACTCCAGATCACAGTCTGCTGTGGAATTGTGGCCTACATATCTCTGTAAAAGTCAGGTCTTCAAAATAAAGCAGTAATTATGATTGGATAGATACTAATTCTGCTGCCACGTATCTCATTTTCTTCAGCACTTTCCATTTGGTTTCAGTGTGTGCATAGCACAGGGATACTCTACAGTGCAAGTCCAACACATCCAGAGCACATCAGCCTCAAAACACACACGTGTGCAGCTTCTCTGCCTTATTTTAATTGGGGTTTTTTATCTGGAAATAAACTTGTTGGTTTTAGCAGGAATCTGCACAGTGAAGTGTCCATGTGTGTTTCTATAGACCTTAATATTACAGCAAAGTCTGGTAGAACACTTGAAACCCCCAAAACTTCAGAGATTTTATGAAGTGGAGGTTGCCTAAGATCTAGTTATCTAGTGTCACCAGTGCAGCAATATTACTAATGTCTCAAAATTCAATTAAGCTAACTCAGTACAGAGAATTTGACTTAGATATTTGTAATGTTGGTGTCTCTTCTGCCAAAGCCAAACACCTAACCAGCCTTTTCAACATAGAATTTAGGACCTCAAGAATGTTTCCTTGCTCAGCTCTTTCCCCAGCTGGATAAATTATTTAAATTTTACTAAATAACAGATATTCTCTTTTATAGTTTTCCATGTATAAAACGGAGACAATGTGCTCTTCACAATTCACAACCTTGACAGAAGACATCCACTCCATTAGCTGTAAACAAGTGAGAGACAATTGTTTTCTAGGGCATAAGGATTCTTGTGTCTTTTTATAGATACTGCACAGGTTTTTCAGCTTTGCTTTCCTCATTCATTTTGAGCTGCTTCATGATCCTTATGCAATGAAAAAAAAAAAAAGCTGTTTCTACAGATCCATTATTTTGCTCACTCACATGACACATGTTGGACAGTCCTTGTTTTCTTCAGGGTTTTTTTGCCTTGGTATTTTTAGACAAGGTATTTCTAATGCCTGAAAAATTAAAAGGAAGGAGGACTGGTTCTTACTGGTTTGGGTTTTCCAAGCACTGATGGCAAACTGTACTCCAGCATCTCAGTTTTGTGGGACTAGCTATGTCATGCCCAGTTTAGCACCAGACAGATAAATGTTATTAAATGAGCCCCTAAATGTAATAGAATTATAGTGGGTAAATGTAGTAGTAAAGTAAATTATCTCTACATGATCACATAATGTGGAAATAGACTTTCCCCACTTTATGGTACCTTCAGATACACAGTTTATCTCTGGAATTTTAAAGACCTGCTGAATGACTCTGCACATTGGCAACTAAGTGTATTTTAATTGCTTTAATTTGTAATATTTTTTTCCAACTAAACATGAAGAGATCAATCTTGTTTGCTTAACAGAACTAGTCAACTATTTGAGCTACTTGATTTTATTTGCAGTTTTTCTCTTGGAAACAGCAGTGGGCTATACCTAATTAGCTTTTTGATTTGGACAGCAACAAACTGATGGAATCAAGTTAAATCCACCTTAAACTAAATACTAATAAACCCCATTTATGGATGAGCAACTAGTCACGTATTTTCTAAAGTAAAACTTTTGTGATTAAATAGATAGTTTTTACCAATCTATTTATTTTTTAAACAATATCTGGAAAATGATGCAATGCTACAGCTGTTTCATGGTTGGCTGGTTGGCCTTTGCTGAGGAGCATGGTATTATGTCACAGCTACATTTGTTTCTGCCCAGGAGAAGTTTAGAATTTACAGCTATGCCCTCAAACTGACTTTAGAGTAATACTTTAGATTGTTAAACTTCAGATTAATAAGAATAGGCTGTTAAACCCCATTTTCCCCTGCTCTTCTGGTTGGGTCTAAACATACATTGAGAAATGGAAAATATTATGTCCTTGACATAATGCTTGTGATTTGTTCTTACTTATCAAACACTGTAAAGATGACTGAGATGTTTACTTCAAATATTCACCTAGTTGAAAACAGGTTTAGGGAAACTCGGCAATGGCTTAAAATTATTACATTAACACATACCCCTAAACACCACTTGCACTTTAAATCTTTCTTTAGACTTTAGATCTTGATTTCCACAGGCAAAATCATAGAAAGTTATTTTTAAAAAGAACTTGAAAAGCAGTCACATTTTAGTAGGATATATTAAATCAAATTATCCTTTTGTATTCCTTAAAAGTTTTAGAAAAACAACAGGTTTGATCTTCTCTAACCTTTGAAGAACTTGATACAGAAAAGCACATTACTAAATGCTACTTACAGTTCTCTTTTTTCCTAGATTGTAATACCAGTAGTTGGCTATTCTTCATACAAAAGGGAAAAAAAACCACAACACAAAGCCTTGCTCAAAGAATTCACAATTAATACTCTATATAACCTGTGACAGTATTACTTAGCTTACCCCATACATTTTGAGTAAAAAATATATATTTCTGAAAGCACTTATAGCACATTCTCATTTAGAAATTGCTTATTTAGTAAATGTGTTAAAGGAAAAAAGTACTTTTCTTCTATAACTCAGCATCAGGCAAATATCACTTCAAGACACCATATATTTCAAGAGGGAAAGACCATCACAAAACACTCTAAATAATGATCTTGCATAACTCTAAACATTCACTAATATACATTGCACGTGCTTATCATCATACATCATAGAAAATGCAACAAAAAGGACTGGAAAATAGAGTCAGATAATATGGCAGATAGAAATTGGAAAAGAAATGCAGTCACACAAAAAACATGAACATGTATTTCTGTAGATGTAACCAGGCCCACGTAGGTCTTTTAGGATGCAGGACAAAATTCCTGCCACTCTAATATGTAACAGGGGAGAAGGAATAATGACCTTCAGTTTGTCTTTTACCTGCTACTCATAGAAAACTAATGAGCTTTCTCCTTTAGAAAAAACTCCTTTCAGTGTATTTGTCAGCTACTTCTTTTTTAAAGCTGATACACTCTTTATTTTTCTCTACTTTTTATTTTGCTTCCACTACAACAGAAAGTCAGTTAATCAGGATGACATTTGTTTGAATTTAGCAATTCCCTAAATGGGGTATAGTTATTAGCTGAGATTAGATCTACACAAATAACAAGGTATTTGCACTCTTCTGTCATTTACAGCTCCAGTCTCTGGTGTCTTGCTAGGATATTCCAATTTCAGTTTGAAAGTACAAGTCATACTAAATCCCACTCCTACAATTTATACATATCCTCCCAGTCTCACAAAGTACACCACGATTTTAGGATTTGATCCCTTCTAACTAGTCCAGAAATCTGATAAATTAGCACTAAGTAATTAATTTTTTCATGATTCCATTATTATTTTCAGGTATTACCTGCAATCTATATGGGTTTCACTGCATCACCAACAAACCCCATGTGCGAGCATCTGCTTCTCTTTGAAAGATCATCAGTCATAGAATCATCAAGTTTGGAAAAAACCTTCAAGATCATCAAGTCCAACCATAATCCAACTACTACAACCACTAAATTACATCCTGAAGTGCCACATCTAAACGTTTCTTGAACACCTCCAGGGGTGGTGACCCCACTACTGCCCTGGGAAGCCCATTCCAATGTAATCCCTATTTTTCAATTCCCTTTCCTTTGAGAAGGCTACAATTAAGTGAGAGGCTCATGAAGTCCTGTGAGATCAAATCTCCAGTGGACTGACTCTCCTGTTGCTGAATTACTCTTGGATGCAGCCTCAGCAGCAGAGCAGGCCAGCAGGAGATCTGAAGGGTTGTTCCCTTAGGCATCATCTGGTCCTCCAAGATGCACAACTCATGTGTAGCCCAGGGACAATCTGGGTGTAGAGCCTGGACAATATACATCAGGCCACCCTGACATACAGAGACAGTGATGTTACTGGCACTTTTTTCCTCTGTAACAAAGATATCATGGTTCTGCTTTTAGCCTAATTATGTTCATATAAACTACAATTAATTTTTCCTGTTTACCAATTAGCCTGAAGGATTTGCTGAATCTATTTTGATGCTCAGCCACCAGGTACTTGCAGAAAATGCAAATGATGAGCTATGAATTAATTTATAACACAGTGGAATCTAAATAAAGAATGAATACTTAGCCATTTATTCATGTGATAACATCAACTACACCAAGTAATTCTTGTAAAAATCAATGGAGTCTTATTTCCTGACAGTAACATGTGGAATAAAGAACCCAAAACATGCAGAGTACATTCATGAATAATATCTTTTTTTTTTTTTTAAATTTTAGAAAACTCATTAACTTGTCTAAATTATTTTGTCTGATATTTCTTGTTCCAAATTTAATTAGTGCTGTAAATGGCTACTGTAGTATTTTTTTCAACTGTTTCCTTTCTTTATTATCTATATGTAAAGAACATGAATATAATGAAAAACCCATCCCATGAGCTCCCTGAAGCAGTAAGATTCTGGGGGCAGTAGGAAAGTCCTTCAGTTTGGAACTTTGCCTAAAGATAACTAGAAGATCAAAATTACTGATTTATCAACAGATGCAGTTAATGTTCCCTAACATCTTCCCATTAAAAAACTAACTTTCTAAATAATTTTCTCTTTACATTACAGGAACACATTCCTTCTAATAAATACAGTTTTATTTCTAAATGGCAGGGAAAAAATGCTTCTAGTAAATACTTCTACTTTGTCACATGAGAGTTCAATTTTTTTTACAATGTTGTTTCAGTGTCTAGTTTATCAAACCATAAAACTATTCTCAAATGAAAAAGGAAACAAAATCAAAGCTCTTCTTAAGTGAGAGCAAAAATTCCTGAAGGAAAGTGCTTTTTTTTTTTTTCACTTCCAAGTTACAGAAAACCCCAAAAGGTTTTGAGAGAAACATGTGTTTTCCATCCATCTCAGTTTCCCTGAGAGATGTGTAGGGTGGGAGTCACCTGATGTGCTTCTGCACCTGCCCTGAGCACACACTCCAGGCTCCCTTTAACAGTGAAGACAAAGTGGTATTTCTAAGGCACAAGGCACCCTGCCTAAAGCAAACCTTTGAGACAGACCAGATGACCAACTCTGACACTATCCTGTACTGTCTACTAGAATGTAAGAATACATCAATTCAGACCAATTTTTCTGAGCTCCCAAATCCCCACACCTAGCATCCATCCAGAAGGATCCCCACATCCTCAAGCAAGGTGCTCATGCTGTTCAGCTGCCTATTTTTAAACCATTCCATGGGCAGTATTTTTTCAAAACATGCCAATTAACACACTTGTTCCAAAGAACTAACAAGATCCTCAGAGATCCTGTGGCCAGCAGAGCTGTCCATTCAGATATTCCTGCACCACTGTCTGACCACTCAGTCAGGAACTGCATGCCCAAGGGGCCTGACTCTTCACTGCTTTCCAGCCTGGCAGAGATTTACATCTCAAGTATATGACTGAAAAGAAAGATTCATGTTCTGTGTGTCTGCCACCCAGCCTTGTTACACCTGCTTTGCACACATGCACCAAAGAAAAAAAACACAAGTCTGATAAAATTATTTCTCTTCCCTTCCCCAAATCACTCCTCACTATATTCACTACATTTTGTAATTTTAATCCTATTGAGAATATGAGTTTTTATGAAGTGTTTCATCAGAAATGAAAGCTTTCCAGCTGCTTCTGCAGAGCAAAAGATGCAGTTAATAAGTTTCACAAAATATTTGACACATAAAGCAAAATCAAAAAGCCATTCAAATTAAATTCATAATCAACCTCAATGTTGTGGGCAGCTCTGGATTCCAAAATATTGAGCCTTTTTATCTTTTATAGTCTGTATTTTGAATGAAAACCTAAATCTGATGAAGGCACCGCTGATGATTATGCTCAAGTTTCGACAGCATGTTGGTCAAAGGTGGACAGATCTTCAGAGGCAGAATTATGGTTGCTAAACCATTAAGAATACTAGTTGTACATTTTTGAGTCACATAGTATTAGTTAGGAAGCAGATAGCCAGATGTTTTCTCAAACAATCAGGCTGGGTCATATCCTAATTAAACCAGGTTTAAGAGATAGTCATTAGATAATTATTCATTACCAGATTTCTGTCCTTGCTAAAGGATTAGTTCTGCTCATTGTAAGGTTAACTATCTGTTTTACCTGCCTTGCTTGTTCAGCTTGCAGCCTGAGAATGTCATGCCTCCATATAAGTGTACTTGCACGAGTGACACGTATCTAATTAATGCCAAGTGCACATCTTCCCTTCCCCTGCCATCCTCTCCCAGATAACCTTACAGCTGATGACAGCTTTCATGGAAAAGTGTTCAAACAAAGTGCAAAGTAATGGTAGCAACTGATTTGCAGCTTCTAGCATCATGATGATAATAATTACATTCTTTAACTGCTATTATCTTACCTATTAAACACACATAATGATTCATTTTTCCACTATGAATGCTCTTCACACTGTGCAACAAGAATGTAATAAAATGAAGTCGTGCATGAGTGAGTTTTACAAGATGTGTTTCCAAGAGCTGTTAATTTAAAGCCATTCACAGTATATTTTAATTGTACAGGAAGTGTTATCAATGGTGTTCCTGTAACACATTTATCTTGCTTTTCCATTACTTTTGAATGTTGCGTTCTCTTATCCAAGGCTAGATACTAGCCTTTTACATTCTAGAAGACACTGTTTAGTGCTTCCTCTGAGTGTGGTAGTTACCATATTTGCCTCCTCTCCTTCCCGCAATCCTCTGTTTGTGTAGTTCAGTGACCCCAGCATAGGATGGTAGTAACTGAGTCCTTGAACTGAACATCAAAGATTTTGCACACACTGCCCTGAAATCTTCCCTCTCCCTTTCAAGCAGAAATCATAGAATCATTACCTAAGAAATATTAAGAACTGGGAGACAAACAGTTATATACAGATATCAGTTTTGTGGGTTTTTTTTACTGATAAGTCAATCTCAACTAAAAAAAAATAATTAAAAAAAATAGCAATAATTATCAAAAGCAAGACTACATCAGTCTGGTCCAGTATGCAGTATATCCAGCCCCCAGCCTGACAACCATCTGCTTGCTCCAGCAGCATGAATCCAGAATCTACACTCAAAAATGGAAAATCTTACCCAATTTAAGAACAAACTAGGAATGGAGTCTAATATGTCACTCTTATGAACTACACTTGCATTATTTTTTTTTGGTTTAAAGAATAAATTACTAATTTATTTCTGCTGATTCTTCTCGTATTATTAGATTTAGCATCTCCACAGATGAACAGTTTTCCTCTGGTTGCTTTAGAGAATTTGATAGCACTTGCTTCTCCTTTTCTCCATTATACTATTTTCACTCAGAGCACCTTGAGTAAATTGGTAAGATGATTATCATGATTAGGCTGGTCTTCAGACTTGTATCTTCATATTAGATGGGTTACATTCTTTTCACTGCAATTCTTAGCTTCAGAACTGTAATGGTTTACCAAAGAACAGTTGGCAAGGAAGATGTGCAGCCAGTTTCCATTTTTTATATAGGAAACTGCTACATAAGAACCACCATTGATTTTCTGGGGTTTGGGTTTGTTGTTTTGTTTTTTTGGTTGGTTGGTTGGTTTTTGTTTGGTTTTTTTTATTGTTTTTATCCTGACTCAAAGCCAAATTTCTGTTTTCAGTAGTGGTCATTAGTACATTTTATTGAAAAGGATTTATGTCTGAAGTAGTATTACTAGTTAAGTAAAACTAGAATAATTCTGCAGGGAGTAGGACAGTGTCCAGGAACATGAAAAGTCTCAGCCCTTACAGTAAGACACATGGGTAGAAATGCCACAGAACCAGACTACTTAATGCACCAGAGCTCTTCTAACCCACAAAGTCTTACTGAGTCATAGTCTGATTCAAAAGTGCTGTTTTTAAGATAAATGGTCTCAAAAGGGCTATTGAGTATTCCAACTCAGGGAATAGTGTTCCAAACAACATAATTTTCCTTCTAAAATAGAATAAAAATGTCAAGGACCTCCCATTTGAAGGGGAAAAGTGGTGACTCTAAAGCACTCAGAAAAGCTCTATCATTCTAGCTATCTTGAAAGAAAATGCATAAAGTACACACGAAAATAGGAACAGACTCAAATGTAGAAACTAGCTGAGTTTAACAGCAGCATCAGGTTGATTTAAAGATCTTTAATCATAAAGAAAATTTTGGTAGATGAAGATGTAATTATTGAAGTGAGCACAAGAAACTACAAACTTGAAAGTGAATGGATAGGGCTGCAGGAAAGAAGAAAAAATCAAAACCAATTGAGCTATTTCAGGGAACACTCCAATGTATCTTCAGTGAAGCAGCAAAGAGTCCTTTGAAAGTAGAGTGTTTGGCTCTTACTTAAGCCAACGTGGAAAAAAAATATCAATTATAGTAGAGGCTCATAATTATTTTAGAATATAATAGAGTACAACAACAGAATCGCTAAGAAGAAAAAGTCTGTTTGAAATTACTTGACTGCATAGAAGACAGAAGGGAAATGATGATTTGTGCCTGTTCTGGATACATGAAATGGACCATCAATGTTTTGAAAGTGACGGAACTCAGAAAATCCACAAAATGTTTAGATATATCAGAAGTTACATAAACAGTTTTGCAATTAGGGTACCCTAAAGGAGAAGAAAGAGAAAATGAACAAGAAATATTTAATCAAAAGAAATGCGTATATTAGTTTCAGTTTCTCAGGATTTGGACTCAGACTGTTGCTTAAAGTATTTCCAGTGTAGGGTGTGTTGTGCTGGAGAGACAATGTCCACTTCAACAGCTTATTTTGAAATTTACTAACTTCTCCTACCTCTGTTACATGTTTTTGCAATAGACCACATAGGCTAAGTAGACTTAAAAGGAGAAGCAGTAAAAATGTGTCAGTTTTCTTAATGATTGAGAACAACTATTGTTTTTCTGTCTTAGGAAGCTGAGTATTTTTTGTGTTACATTTCCTTTATAAACTAGATCACTTGGCAAAATCCAGAAAATTGAACATCTCCATGTCTTCCTCTTATAATGGTAGCATATTTTAAAATGATAGAAATAAAGTCAATGCATCTAGAAAAGATCCAAACTCTTTGACAATTATTCACGTAATAGTGTGGGATTAAAGGAGAAAATTAGAAAGAAGAAATTAATTAGCACTGTTCTATTAATTCTTGAACTGTACATCACCCAGAATATCTGGCAAGCCCTTATGAACTATTTGAAGGGAATTCTAATGACACATTCATTTCAGCAAAACAAATATGACATCAAGAGAGAAAAAATAATTATTCTCATAAAAAAAAAAAAAAAAGTTGTATTAAATCTATAGGGAAACCAAAAAACCTGAGACACATTGAAATAATTCCTGGGAAAGTGACAGGTGTTTCAAAACTAAGCACCAAAAAACATCAGTAGGAGACTACATAACTCCACGGCAAGAATCTGCAGATGAAAGAAGATGAGCAGTAATTTATGCACACGACAATTAAAAAAAGAGTAAAAAAGTACTCTGAAATGTGAAACCTCTGCACATTGCACACCATAAGCTCTGCCTTCTTCAGGCACTAAGGAAATCCAATGCAATCAAAGGATTTCTGCTAAATGAAACCAACTACAACTATTCAGTACAAGAGAATTATAACAGAAGTGACAAAGATTTTAGCAAGAAGTGACAGCAGCTACAGACAGACCAATATCTACAGAAAACCTCAGCTTATGAGGCTCTGCTGCTGTTAAAAACATGAGTATTTGTTTCAGATTCAGTTCTACAAATCTTCAGTTGTTTGCAACATTCCTCACAGCATGGTGTTCATTACCATTAATTAGCTGAACTTCATTTCCACAGGGATTGCAAAAGCAGTAGAATAATTGCAAAGGTAGAAAATAATAGGTACACAGCTCTGGGGCTCCCTGCTGGTTCCCAGCCCTCTCCTATAGTCACTGCTGAAAGGCACGTCCTGTTGGATACTCCATTTGTCAGCAACAGGCTGCTCTCTGCAGAACAGCAGCATCCCTCTTCAGAAGGAAAACCCTGACAACCCTTTCCCAGCCAGGTTGTGCAGCCCTTATTATTCCCTGGCCTTGTTTGAGCCAGGCAGAACACCCCAACAGCCAGGATGCCTCAGCAGTGTGTAAAAATTATGATGCTCCTAAAGCACAGCAGGGATAGTGGCAGCTGAGCTGATGAACCCACTGTGCCCCACAACTGGCAGCTTTGAGATTCCAAACACTACATCCCAGTCCTGTCAGCATGCAGGGGTTCACAGTTTTCAAAGGCTCTGCTGACCCTTTGTCTGCATAGAAAATGCAGGGCTTGTTTTTTTGTTTCGTTTGGGGGTCTTGGCAGGAGATAGAGGTGGATGTTTGGGGACTTTTTTGTTGGTTTTCAGAGTCAATGTCTTGCAACATCAGAATTTGGGGTTTTTTATTGATATTATTTACTCTACAGCCAGTTTGCCAGTTCATTACTGGGTTTTCTGCTGAAAATGCACACTTCTCCATTGAACTTGATTCCAAGTTGAATCTTCAAATAAAACAACCAAGTAGCTTTCATTAAAAAAAAAAAAACATCGAGGATTACTGATAATGATTCTACAAGAGCTAAGCTTTCTATTTTACTTTCCTACAGCTGACTATCCCACAGATTTAAACTTTCTACATGCCAAAGATCCCCAAGTCTCTTTGGAATTCGTTGCTGAAGACTCAGTGTAACATGTACAAAGAGAGAGAGAAAGTCATAGATGGTGCGTCCCAACTGTGGGATTTGTATGTCTGTTTGCTTTAACAAATGATGCTGGCCTTTCTAGATATTGATTTATTTCCCACTTCTCCCATGTTACTCTCTCTTTCTACGTTAAAAAAAACAACCTCCACAATATCAGGGCAATTATGACTTCAGCAATTATTTCACAAGTACGTTTAAAATTTTAATATCCAGCCAAGTACCTTCATAATGTACTAAGTTTGCCTATAATTTATGAGTTATAGAACTAAAATATCCAAATCAATATCTAGAAAGTATCACATCTTTAAACCAAATTAACTTATGTAGGAGCAGTTAATCCTCAGTCAAGCCATGCTGCCTTTTTATTTCTTCCCCTTAAGTAATTTAAAAGATAATTTCCCAGAGGATTTAAAGGCACTGAGATAAGCTATATGGAACAGCCTGGGAAGAAGGACACACTTCACATGTCTTTAAAATAAATTGCCAGAGAATGTAGTGTAGCCTTTCCAGGTACTTCCCTCATAGCACTACTTATTTATTATCAAGAAAATGTCAAATTCCAGTGTTAAATCAGGAAGTAAAATCTTACAGATTGAACCATGAAAATTATACTCGTAATGCACAAAGAAAGAGCAGCAAAACGTCTCAGAGGGAACTAAGATGATGAATCTGAGCTTGAGTATATCTGTAATTAAAATGGATAGTGCACATGTTTTATACACACATATTAAGATGTAGAGCTGATGAGTTAGGTGAGCCCAGAGCAGCAGGAGCGATTTCCTACAGATCCATGAAATCCAGAAAGTACATTGTCCCATTAAATATGTGCAATGAAGAATTGTGGGAAGAAGCTGATGCTGTGAGTTCAGATGCTGCCACGATGCAGGGGCTGCTCAGCTCTGGCACATTTAGCTGCTCAGAGTTGAAGCCCCTGCATCTGAGTGTTGCTCCATCAGTCTGTGGCCATGCATGATTCTGGTCATCCTTAATCTCTAGAACTGACTGCTGAAGAAAGTTTTATCAAATAACACGATTATAGGTACTAAAAAGGGAAATAAATTTTCAAACTGTAACTTAAAAATATGCATTTTTATGCTTAATACTTTGATTTCCCTGCACTCTTCTGAGCAGCATCCTCATCAGCATAAACTCTCCAAGCTGCTCTCCAATGTGAATCCTCCACATTTATTTTAAAAGCTGTGGCTCCCCAAGCAGACTTGACCCCAAACAAAGTGACTGATCTTGAATTTAAATCCCTGCATGAGCTTGGATGAGTGTTTATAGGCATTCTAGACTAGTTGAACCTGCGTGCTTCATAACGCCAGACAACTACTTTACGTACCAGAGGAAGGAAGGTGTCTGCTCTAGATGTGTGACAGTCATACCCAGCAACCCAGATTTCTTCACCATGAAGACACTTATGGAAGACAGTACTAGAAACCAGACATCTCATGGCTTCCAGGTCCAAATGGGGTCACACCTCTGAGCTGGCTTTGCTCAAAAAACCAAAAAAACACCAAACAAACCCAACAACTTAAATTCTATAAAACAGGTTAAAAAATTGCACTAACCGTATATGTTTACATCCAAGATAAATCTCAAAAACTTGTAATGTTGTCAATTTCATAGTGCTGGAGAAGGCAGCATTTTGACAGAGTGTTAGGTATTTACAACCTCACAGTGCTGGACAAAAAAAAAAAAAAAGTCTTTCTGTGCATATAGTGGAAAGACAAGTATTTATAAAGAATAATTATCTTATTTTAAACTCGCTGTGCCAAATAATTTAGCACAGTACGTTGTTTAGCAGAACCTTGAGTTCCCAAAGAAAAAGACTGATGTCTAATCAAAGTTGCCCACCTGGAAAATTGTGGTACTTGTTCAATGTTATCAGAATAGGCTCACTGACTGTAGTGACATTGAAAAAAAGAAAACGTCTTGTGTATAAAACATTCTCCTGATTATAGGATTACTCCTGTTACCAGTCATTCATTTTAAAGCATCACTACCCTTCTTAAAGCAAGACAGAGCGCAGTGTTATTTTACAGGAATGGTAGTGAATACTGCACTCTGATCATGGAACTCTTTAGGATAATTACTGCTCAAACACCAGGGTAGTTGACCAAGCTCTATCACTTAATACCTGTAAAGAAAAGGTATTACTTATTAGGTAGTTGTCAAGAACATTTTAAGTTTTCAGGTGTTGACTGCCTTCCCAGTGCACTGTCCCTGCAGGTCACCAATACAGCTCAAAGTCACTGGTTCCTTCACTGGGAGAACCATGCTCTGCCTTGCCTTGAAGGAAGGGCTGGCTGCTGCTCAGAAGCATCTGTTTAGCTATCACTCAGTTGTATGCAAACGACCACAACAAAATCTAGTAGAACACAAAGTAATGGAGAAGCTTACTGCCTGGACAGAAAAGTATTAAAGCAGACTGTGATAAAAGGGAACAGAGGGTTTTAATAACTATGAGATCCCTGTCAAGTCATTAGCCAGCAATAACCACCAAACAAGAAATTGTCCTTTGCCTATTCAGCCCTGCCTGAACAAACAAGAAAACAATCACCCAGAGTCTGACACTGTACAAACGAAATAATCTGCTTGTGCCTGCACAGGAATGAAAACTCACTCTTCCTCACCGCTAACAGCCCTGACAGGCCACCACCTACATGACTTACACTCCTTCCCAAAGTGAGGGGATGAAACACAAGTACTTAGGACATCAGTGAAGTTCTTATTCACAGATTTTCATCTCTCCATTTAATCAGTATTAAATAACTGCAGGAGCAAGGAATTAATTTAGGGAGTGAGCACTGCTAGGCAATCAGACAAGGCTCTGGAAACCTGGTATCCTGCATGTTTAGCCAAACACAGTAAAAAGAGAATTCACATCAACTGTTTCTTGGACAGAAGTAGTGAGATAAGACAGATTAAATATAGTTTCATGTTAGAAGGAACTTATTTTACCAATACTATGAAAAGTAAACAGAAAATGAAAATTAATAACAGCTTAGTCTGCTCTCCCATATGCTTTTCCATCTCGCTATCTTACATGTCACTACAAGGCACTATCAGGCTGCTTGCTTACAAGTAATGAGCCATTAAGTAGAATCTTAGCAGATATCTATCAAGATGCACTTGTCTAATTGACTTCATTGTTGGGTTAATTAATGAGATCCAACTTCCATTCTTCATATGAAACATGCCCAAGTTGTTCCAAGCATTGTACAAACATTTTCTCCATGAATGCTTGTGAGCAGTGGGAACAAATTTGGCAGATGATATTCATAGTCTGCTTTAGAGGAGGGAATGTGTGCATAAATGTCCTTGTGAATCTCAAGGTGAAGTAAGTTTTCAGCTTTTTTCTGACACATTTTTGTCATTGTAATCATAAGTGATGGCTGGGGCTGACATTCTTATTAATACATTTTCAAAATAATTCTCAAGAAACCTAGCGAGGAGAGAATAAGTCAAACAGGCTGGTAACCAAAAATCTCTCACGGGTCAAATCTCTTGGAATTGCAAAATTTTGATGACAAAACAAAACCACTTCATGTTTATCCACATTTTCCAAATCTTTACTCTAACAGTCTAACAGACTGATTCTAACTCTAATTCCTTGCGTGGGTAAATCAGGGGAAACTGCTCAAGTCTGCAAACAGGGAGAGACCAGAAAAAGCAAGAATCTTATGAGACACAGAAACATGTACAAACTGAAGCACCAGATATAAACATGAAGCACAGCCAGAATTTCAGCAAAAGCTGTTGACCGCAGGTGCACACTCACCAGAAGCCACTGTAGGTCAAGTCACATCACATTGGTTCTTTGCTTTCTTGAGAGCATTTTTATCTGCTCCCAAAAAAGTAGGATTCTGGTTATGCTGGAAGAGGCCCTAGAGCAGTTGCTAACTAACCTGGCTCTGCACATGAGACTGAATTGCTGTCAGATGCTGGCAGTTTAGCTGCTGCACACTTTTCCAGACTATTGTGATGCAAAATCAGAAAGTTGTCCTACTGGGGACAAGAAACAGAAATTCCTCCAGCCAACACACACACACCACAATATCTAATTGGCAACAGAGAATAAAAATCTACATTAAAAATGGAACTAAGTTACAACATTTTTCTATCAGTTACAGTTGCAAATGCCACCAGGACATGATGGAGCAGTTTGAAATTCCAGATGCCAGTATCATGGATCAAACCCACCTGTTCTGCATTGTAAGAACAGATATAAATGGAGACCCTGCTTCAGAGAAATCATAATTTATGATGAGATGCAGTAGCTACACACCAGACAGGGTCAGGGGGTGGACAAGTATGAATATGCTTTTCTGAATTCATGGTTTTGATAATTAGTGTAGTTTCAATTCTCTATAATAATGGAGGCGGGTGAGGGAGGGGAGAAGGAAGCAGGGAAAATAATTTTCTCCAGTCTTTCCATTCTGGAGTTTAGTAAGGTTTGCTGCTCTTTCAGTTTTGCATTTTAAAATGTATTTCTCTTTCCTTTCATATCCAATTTTGAGCATAATTTTTCATTGCCATTCTGAGATGTGACAGCAATCAAGTGGAAATAGCAGCCAGTAGCCACAGTAAGTCACAACTAGGGAGTAATCAACTTGTCTGCAATTAACCATGGTATCTCGCAAGAAACTGTGGCATCTTATAACTAAAGAGAGGAGAAATTCACATTTAGCATAATTATTGGTTATCACTTCAAATTGATTTTATTATTTAGGTATATATAGATTTTAGCAAGAAAGCATTTCAACCAATTTCAATGCTCTGAACATCCTCACTTTAAATAAATATAATTTCTTCACCTAGACCATTCTTGTGGACTGGGACTACAGAAAGTCCTCTCAGTTCCCCACCTACTGGATGACTGCCTTACCAAATATTAATTTCACTCAAACCTGCAGAGTTCTTGAAATCATTAATAAAACTTATATTTCCTGTGATCTCTGATGGAACTTCAAATTGCCTAGGGACACTAATACAGTTTCTACTTGGCACAAGAAACAGAACCAACACTACATTTTAGAGATCTATGGGTTTGAAGGGATCACAGCACCTAGCTCTTACTGTGCTATATCTTACTGTGGATATTTTCAGACCTGAATAAGAAAGAGGTAATAGTCATTATTGTGTCAGAATTGCAAATCAGAGCTCCATTAGTGGTCCAACTTGTGTTGATTTCTAGAATATATTAACACCAACTAATATAATTTCAAATGTTTTCTGTACATTACATAATCTACCTTCATTCAGACCAGCAGAGAGCAGCCTTAAGAGTTCCTGGACTTGTACTTTGCCTAGTGTTTCCACTGCTGCAAAACAGTAATAATGTGACAATTAACATTTTAAATGGCACCACGTGCATTCTACACTTCTTGTGAACTAATGCAAGTCACTGCTTTTACTTATGCAGGTCCCCAAGACTGTCAAATCTATTCCAACAAAGCATAGGCAGGAAAAGGATACAGGTAGTTTGATATCTGGGGATGCTGACAGGACCTGTCAGCATAAATACAATGCACAGTAACTGTCAGAATGCAAATAGTGGAAAAAGTCCCTAAGACCAACTTATTACCATTGCTGACCTCCATAAGAACAATTGCTGTGCCATGAGCTTCTGACAGACTGAAATGCAAAGACAGAATTGGTTCTATACAAGCTGAGCTGAGGGCAGTAACAAGAAATAAAAATTTTTAGATGCTAATTAATCCTATAAAAGTACAAGGAGGAGTGAATAGTGAATTGTGTCAATAAATTGCAACACAGATGTTTCTTGAGCTCCATACTAAATTTAAAAAAAAAAAAAAAAAAAAAAAAAGGAGTTGAGTACATGTTGGATTAATAGAAACAGTTTCTCCTTTTCATAAGGAAATAATAAAATCTTACTGCCCTGACACTCCAGGCCAGTGAGGCTTTATGATATCTCCTCTTTAGCTTGCACTGTGAACACCCAAAAATGCCAGAAACTATAACAGAAGCTTGAAGTAACCACACAGGAAAACTTAAGAGTATTGTTGTGTCAAATTCTAGATTTGAATATAGATGCATTCAGATTTCTGCATGTAGACACCTTGCAAATAGATGCAATACCAGTATGTGGAAAATGCATTCCTCTCTGCTGCTCTGAGAATATTTTGACTTTTGCTCTCAGGGCATAAAGATCATAACACACCTCCTGCTCACAGGGAAGTTAATGATGTAGTGAATGACTGATACAAGAAATGAATCATTGTTGTGCATTTTTGTGGTTTCAAATCTGTTTGATCTGTTTGTTCTGCAAAGCCCTTTGTTCTAATATTTATAAGGTGTCACAGTAAAATATGTTTTACAGGAAAGCATTTTAAAAATATCAGTCTTTGGTGAATGAACAGTCACTGCAGAAATGACTTTCAAATACAAAAAATCTGGTCATTTTAAGCTCTCTGTAATTGTTTAAACTAACTATTTAGACTGTTTAAAAAGAGGGAAAAACAAAAGCCACTTTAAGTGGCTTCTATTTCTCTTCCTCCCCACCCTTCCCCTCCCCCCTTCCGTGGTCAAATTAGGTAAGATAAATCTGGAAACATATTTACTGTGTTCATTTTGATTTGGGCAAGAGCCGTGACAAGGAATGAAACAGGAACATCAACACTGTTTCTCGCTAGACTGGAACAGCCGGAATTCTGATCCAATAAACTGTACAACTAAACCTTGGCTAGGTTGAGGCAGACTTTGCATACCTCAGAGTAAAGGGGCAAGGAGCTTCTTTCTCAGGATGATTCACAGCCTGATGCTGACAAGGACATTCCAAGGAGTCCCAGTATCAGGCCAGTTGATCTGCAATACAGGTAACTTGGCCTGGGTGGCCAGGCAGAACTGCTCTTTAAAATTTACTAGGATGTCACAGCTACAACGCTGGGTACAGCAGCTCCCAGTTCTCACTAATCCTATTATAACATCAAAACCAGACACAAACTGCTCACAGAATGCTCAAGGCTCCAAAACCACCTATCTGGGGTGTTGCAAACCAGAACACTGAGGAATACAGGGGATTTACTTGCTTCAGTCAATGGCAGAATCACAAATTCAAGGCCTTCTTTGCTTTTTCATTAATCATTTACCTCAGACAAAACTGAGGGTAATATTTACAGAAAGTGGATTTTTTATGACGTAAAAGCAACGTTTCCGCCTTCCTCCCTTTCCTCCTACACTTCCTCTTCTCCTCTGGTGGTCAGAGGAAATATGAAATCTCGTATTAATTTATTCAAAAAGGAAAAAATAAGCAGAAGGAAGGAGGACAGACCAGTCAGTTTGAAATTGGCAGGGAAAAGGAGCTCAGCGGGGCTGCTTATCCTTCCATTCAGTTATTCACCTTTACACTCAAATATTTCTCAATATTTCAGTTTTTCTCAGCTTTCAAGGGATAGTAAGAGCCTGCTGAAGATGAGGATTTCTTGCCAGCACACAGAAGCCAGGCTTTTAAATACTTCTGGAAACAGGCCCCAAATCGAGACCAGTAAACTATGATGAGAAGAGAGGGAACCAGACAGAAACCAGAGAGAACATTGTGAGAAGTCATTTACAGATTTTAGGTACCTGATTCTTATTCTCATATTCTGTTATTAAAGGCTCCAATCAACACACAAACCACCAGAAGATTTACCTGAGAAGGCTTTTTTGGTGTGATGCAGCTGTTGGGTGTTTATGACAGAGCCCTCCCAGGCTCCATCTCCCCCAGGCCCCGCAGCTCTCACCTCGATGCAACTAAGAGCAACTGCCTGAACAAATCAGGAACACTTCTTTACTCTTGCCTTCTGTATTTAAGAGAGAATTTGTCTTAAATGAGCAGTTTGGAAACAGCTGAAATTCTGAAGGGCTACAGCTCCCATTGGCAGCCACGTGCAGTTTGTGGGTCCCTGGCCCCGACAGGCCATGCTTTGCAGTTCATTGCTGTTATTTGAGCCCAGTCCCACCTGCAGCTCATTACCAGACATCAAATGTGAGGCAGCTTTTGCATATTTGGTTGTATAACATTTTTTTTTTTGCTACTTACTAAGCATTTAAATCAATATCCTTACAGGCACAATTTCACGTTGTTATATGCAGCTCCCTTATTCTCCCTGTGAAGTCCTGCTGGCTGTTCCCAGGGGTACAGAGCAGCACTGGAGATCATTCTGCACCAAACACTGAGAAATGTTGTGCTTAGCTGGCACTAAGGAAGGGCTGGCAGCACAGGTCCCAAGTCAGGTGGATCCCACTACCAAATATCTGGCTATACTTACATTCCAAATTGTTATTTTCCATGAAGGAAACATACCTTCCCATCTGTACTACAGCTCATTTGCTAGTAAATATTTATAGATGGCAGTGCATTCTGGCAAGGAAGTGCACTATCACTATGATTAAAAAGATGGAATTTTCTGCATGTTAAGCAAACAGCTTAATGCCTTGATTCAGAAATATGCATCTAGTTAAATCCAGGCTTATGTGTCTTCCTTGTACTGATGGATTTAAATATGTGCTTATGTGCTTTCCTGAAGCAGAGCTTAACAGATGGAAAACCTTTTGAAACAAGAAAACTGAAAATCAAAAAGCCCTGAAAGATGGCTATTTAAATCTTCACATAATCCTATTTGCTCAAATATTGACACGATTCCTCTTCTGTCAACAGCAAAAAAACCCCATCATTTTAATAATTGCAGAGAATAGGTTGAATAGGTAACTGAGAGTACTGAGGAAAAGTAATCTGAAAAATTCAATGTGCTTGCAAACCCTTTTTTATCCCCACTACCTGACCCTAGATGTTACTGTTAGGTAGTCTCAAACTGGAAGCCTGTTTTACTTTTCCAAATTGCTCACCATGAATACATATCTATTAATATCACAACTAGTTCAAGCCAATCTACCAGAAAGAGAGAGAGAGAGCACAAGAGAAAAAGAAGCTGTTACTTAAAAATCAGAAAAATATTGCCAAAGGGTATGAAAAAACCAAATATTTAGCAGAGCTTCTATAACAATTTATCTGAGTAAATGATACAGCAATTTAGAATAAAGCTAAAAAGAATGTGACATATAGAATTAATGAAATTTATGACAGTGAGGGAATCTAAGGTAAAAAAACGAAACCTGCTGATGTATTTACAAAGTTAGAAATACACAAAACAAATATTTCATTAACCCAGGTAGCATTAAGAAAAGGGAAAAAGCTCTTGTGGACAGATTTGTAGTAACTATCTGTCTTTTCAGAAATAAATGAAGCATCTTCATTTCATTCAATAGTAAGCAAAACCCACCAGCAGAATGGGAATATAACCTGAATGTGATCTATGCAGGAAGTAAATGTATCCAACCAGAATATAACACTGGAAATGACTGTGATGTAGCTAATAACCTGCTCATCTCCAGTGCTGGTACATACACCTACCTCCCATCAAAGTCGATGGGACTGATGACATTCTTGCAGGCCAGCATGTGGTAAATTGTTTTGCTGGTGCAATGTCAGAAATTCATGAGTTTTCAGCAAAAATAAAAATAAAGCAATAAATTAAAATGACCTAGTAGATAAAGTGACAGTTACAAGAAAAATAACCCTGCCAAAGGACTTTGCCTGTCTATGAGTAGATCATTATGACTCCCAACAATACAGGACAGAACTGAGTTTTAGTCAAGGCCCACTCTTAGCATAGCAGCCCTATGTTTAGTGCCTGAGAAATTCTATCTACCTAACACCAAAGGCATTCCCAAAGCCAGATACAGTAACTCCTTCTTTTGAAGAGTTTTGTCATTTTCATGTATTGGCAGAAGGTAACATTGCTGATTCTAGAGAGGCTGTCCCATGTGGACAGTGTCCACGGCTCATATCCTGTAATTTTAAAATGAATGATGACATTTCTGTGCATTTTCATGGGATTACTACTTAACTCAGGGAAGTTTAAGTCCAAGAAGGATGCAAGATTTTATCTGTATATTTAATTTCATATTTCCAGGTTTTAAAGATGGTTAAATGATCAATATATTTATTCAGCAAGGTCCTAAATTTGTTACCAGTGAGCACCTTTATTTCAGTATGGAACTGCCAGAGACTGTAAGCACTCCCAACCTTTACAAAAAGAAGCCCTTGATGTTTAAACACTGACATTCTCTTTGTGATGTCAAATGGGTATCTTTGCCTTTTGTGAAGTCTAAGATTCACAAACAGAGTGCAAAAAATGGTATTTTTTCACAATGAGTAGGAGATGAGATGAAAGGGGCAGCAAGAAAAAATGCAATACAAAGAAATGAAATGGAAGAATAAACATATGTGTGGTATTAATAAAAGACTTCAGAAAGAGGGAGAGCCATCATAAAAAGACTAGGCAATGGGCACAGTAAAGCCAGTGAATAGGATTAGATAAAAAGCTTAAGAAGATAATAGAAATAGTTTATTCAAGAAATAAAAAAGAATGAGAAAGGGGATGAAGGGAAAAGCAATTCACTTTTTTTTGCAGGATAGACAATGGGAATACTATTCTGAGTTCAGCTATACATCATTACATCTTGTTACTTTCTGTACTACAGAAAAATATTTCAGGACATAATGTGTGAATTTACAGAAATGCTAACATTTCAGAAGTTTAGAAATTCAGATATTTGGAAATATCACTACATGTAAACCATACCAACCTCAGTTTTGATAAGAAAGAACAGAAAAAAAATCTTGTCTAACTCCAGCTGAAACCAAAGCAATTCATTTAAAGTGTAACCTAAGACTAGAAAACAATTGATCCCTCAGCTTAAATTCGCAGATGAACAATCAGATCTGAGGATATTTCTTGTGTAAAGAAAGATCTTTTTATGCCATTGGGCTTTTTAAGAACCAGAAGTTCCACACTATTTGTACAGACATGGTGCAGTTCCTTTGCATGAGAAGAAAATACACATTAAAAAGCTACACTGGAGTCACTTAATTCTGGAGTGCCAACATGCCCTCTAAACAAAATGATGACCCTGAGCACTTGTACCTTACATGCAACCAACCACAATACAAGAGAGACTGTGTTATGACAGACACCAAATAACTGTGTGTCCCTCTCAACAGAAAGGGTAAGGCTGAAATATGTTATCTAAGATGTTATGTACAACTGTGACACTGCCTGAGGGAACAGAGGCCATGTTACTGTTAGATGCCCTATAGGCAATACAAGAATTCATGGGAGAGCCATAGGTGAGGCCTTCCCATTGGACAGACACATGTTTTGGGATGTGATACACAGAAAAACAGAGTCAAAAGTAAGGAGAGGAGAAAACTGAAGCTCTTTGTCTATTTGTTCAAAACTTCAAGTTCTTTTAACTTAATGCTGCTTTGGTGTACCAGACACTGCATCCTGAAAGAGATGAACGAGGACCACTATGGTAGATGAGCTGATATTATTTCAAATGTGACTATCGATCCTTCTTAACTCATCTTGTTCATTCATTTGTTATAATCATGTCAAACACTGGGGCCTTCTCTCCAACAGATATCACATTTGGACAAGGGCAGGATGACCACTGTCTCTTCTCATTTTGATTAAGAACTAGATTTGGTTAGATAGCTGAAATGCTAAGCATTTTAACATGCTTGTATTTAGATTTATCTAAGTGAAGCAACATCCACTTGAGATATTTTATATCTGCGGTGTGTGAGTTTCCCTCCATGGGAAGTGGCTGTGGGAAAGTATCAGTGTAACTACATAGGAAGAAAAAAATCTTGTCATGTTCAGAGCCAGGTTTTGGAGATGAGGTACAGTGCAGTGATTAGGACTTCAGCCTGCATCTAGAAAATCTGCTTTCAATGTACTGCTGCTACCAATAACAAGTTAGCAAATCAACCATCACCTGTGCACTTTTATTATGCATTAAAAAAAAAAGTGAAGAAAGGAAGGACATCACAGATGTCTCATACAATAGCTTTTTGAGAAATACCAGTAATTGCAAGGTACTCTGACATGGTACAGAAGTGTCACATAAAGAACCTGGAAGGGGTAAAGAGTCTGAAATACCAGACCATACGGTAAGAGACAGAGGAATCTTCCTAAATGCCTCGCATCACCTGACCTGCTTCTCCAAAATCAATAGTGACTTTTCCATTTCTTACAAGAAAAGGACTAAAGAAAATATGCATCACTTCCAAAAATTCTACCCAAGAGCACAACTGAAAGAGAACCACAAAGCTGCCAGCAGACCAAATTCTCTTCACCAGCCCACACAACATTACTCTAAAACAGTAACTAGGATAACTATTTCAGACAAGGAGAATTCAGACTGAAATACTGAGACCCCAGGGCAAACTTCTTATGGATCCTGAATTCATAGAATTATTGAAGATTTTTATTCCTAAACAGCAAAAGAGACAAGTATGTATGAAGGAGGCTCCATAGTTCTTTGTGAGAGTAGACTGGTTTTGCTTTACTAACTCCGAGAAAACTCAGGAAAGCCCACACTAATTTTGTTGACAGAAAGAAAACAGAAAAAGATCTCTCTTATGTACACTTCTGGGATGCTGCTGACAAGACATTTTCATCATTATGGGTACAAGAAGTTAAAAGTCAGAAATCTGGCCTTTCCAGACCTTAACAGAGTACTTCCACATACAGTTAGCAATGAAACAGTCTGTATCAGCTGAAAATATGAACAAGAGTATCTTTAAACTGGCAGAAGAAACCACACAGGAAATTACATTGGGAAATTATTTTTTCCTACATTATCTTTCTTCATTCCAGGGTGTCATAAAAGCTATTTGTACTGGGAAATCATTCCTCAAAGCATTTATTTGGAGAACTTGTTTAGATTTTCACTTATTTGTTTACAAAGCCACGTTTTGAATTAAGACAAGGGCACTATTACCCTTAGGAGGAGCAATTGCAAAGTTTCAGACCAATGGGTCTAATAGAAAAGAAAAAAGTATTTTGATAATGTTGACTTCATTAAAAAAAATTAAAAATAAAGAGCAGCATTTTTGAGAAAGCATTTGACTTCTGAATATCTAAAAAGAAAAAAGGACCTTTCTAAATTGTTTTCAGGGTGGAATGAGGGCACCTAAAAGGTTTTGACTAAAGAACGCCTAAAATAACTTCTCAGTGAAATGAATGTCTGTGAGGCCTCTGTTGAGATGGTAGGAAAGAAAATAATAGTGAAGACTAACCAAGTATTGCTCAACTGGATAAAGCTGTAAGACTCCTCTAAAATAGACATCTTTGTAGGAACTACCTTTACTACAGAAATGTGAAACCTTCCTGTCAGACATCACCATCCACAACTCTTTCCAAAAGTGCAAAGTTGACTTCTTTTTGTGCCTTGAGCCCCCCCAAGCCCAGTACAGCCAGCAGCAGCAGAACAGGCTTGTCCCCCACTTTACTGACCTGACATATGGCTTTGATGCAGTCTTTCTTCATGCCTCTGCTTTCAGGTTCATTGATTTATATTCAACTTGTACACACTTTGTAATTTGAGCTGCTCCCCATGAAGCATTCCTACAGCATTCAACACAATGAGGTCCTGATATTAATTAAGTACAAGCTGTACTACTGCAATATACACTATTTAGTCTTAGGATGTAACACCACCCAAGTATAAATGGCAAGATTAGTTGTAAAGCAGAGGAGAATCAGCCCCAGTACACAAAGAAGTGGCTTTCTGCTTTCACCTTTGTGCTAATTTATAAAGCACACAACAGTCATTCGGTTTTGCTGCTATTAATCCTGCTTATTATCAAGGGGGTTGTAGTAGTGTTTATTAAGAATTTATTATTAAAATTTACAGGGCAGTAGTGTCAGGGGAAAGAGAAAATTTAGGACTAATTGTTGGCAATTGGAAAATTGCATCATCAGCAAAACTTGGTGAATAACTGATTCCCAATACATATAGCTCAGCATTTTTTCCTTTAAAGGGAATAGAGAAGGAATCCTGCCAGATCATCACACTTACAGGAGAAGGTTGATTAACATGGAAGGACCTGGCTTAAATCTGTTAAAAACTTCAGAGCCTTAAAACAGCAGTGACTTGCTAGATTTTCCAAGAGTGAAACTGAGGAAACTCACAGTAGTGATAACACTGAAAAGGTAAACACAGAGAGCAAACACTTTATTTATGGTAAATTGGATATTAAGATTTCACTGAAACTCTGCAGATTCACCCATTTTATTATTTTGTCCAAGCTACAGCCAAACAGACAGTTTAATTAGCAGCCTGAGTTTTCTTCACTGGTTGACCACAAGTTGTAGTTTCATTTTTCATTCTTTAGTAAATTAACCAAACAATTCAACAAGGACAGCAAGGTAAGTGGATTGGTAATCTCCTTCAATAAATACAACAAAAAAAGATGTTAGGGAGATGAGGCTCAAAATGTAAGCACCTAAAGAACAAAGTCTAACACACACAAGTAGGTACTAACAGAAGTAAAGAGAAAGTCACTGGAAAGAGGCAGGTTGCTGAGAGCAACTACACTGGGCCTTTCTCCCTACACAGAGCTCCAGAAAACAAACTATTTGCATACAGCTGGTGAATTATATTTAAGTCTTTCCTGCTGCCATTGGCCCGATGTGAATACACAATTTTAGTTTATTTCCATTAAAGAATTAGAACCCACAAGTCTTGAAAAATAATATCAGCATATTTTGCCTTGATGTCAGCATCCCTAAAAGCTGTTCTGCAGTCCTCTCCTGCTCCATCCTGACACCTAGCAATGGGCTGACCAGACTCTACCCAAGTGTCTCTATGAGCCCGCAAGAGTATGAGGAGGAAGAAGACTCAGAGCCTCTCAGCCTCTTTTGTAACTTCTCAAGTCTCTGACCTAATACTTCATAGAATTTAGAACATCTCAATTCCCAGTATCTTTCCTTCCTCTATTTAAGGAAGGTGACTTTCAACTATAATGCACTTCATTCAGCCCCAAGAATACAGCAAGCAGTCCTCAATGAATATCCAAGCAAAGTAAGCAGGAAAGAGAACCTGGATTAACATCTCAGTTGGAAACACTACTTTTATGAAATCAGTTTGCTCACTGGCTGCCATTGGGTCAACATTTACCATTTATAATCACACAGTGAGTGCTGTAACAAAACCAAAAGCAAACAAAAAAGGAGATATATTTACACCTGTGCTTTTCTAAATTCAATGCCATATGAAAAAAACACATTTTGACAGGTTCCTTATATCTATAAAATACAGTCTTCCCCAGACTTAACATCAGTAAAGATCAGAACAACTGATTGCAAAACAAAGCACATTTTTAGAAAGCAGTAAGAATCAGTCTTGTGGATAAAAACAACATTTAAAACAACTTCCCATTTTGCCACATTTTTGCAACAGACTGCACTGTTCATCCTGGCCTGTCTTCATTTTAGTAATTCTGTGCCAGCCATTTTCTAAGCACGACAGAACAGGCCCCTTACAGTGGAAAAAAAATATTAAACTGAATAGTACTCCATTTATTTCTGTATAGTCTCTCTCATACAAAGAATCTGAAAGTGCCAGGAATACAATAATGACACCATTTATCCAGTTCTTTCAAGTGTTATGCTCAGCTTCAGAACTCTTAAAGGCCTTATGTTCTATAAGAGGACAAATTATATTCCTTATAAAAATGCTACAGAGAAGTTACATCTGTCTTCCTTTTTTAAAATTTGTTACACCACTTTTTCATAGAACAATGGCTTCCAACTTTCAGAGGTGCTGAGCACCTCTACTTCACTAGAATACTTAAATTGACATTTAAGAACAAACTGACTAAAAATAATATACATTATATGATGGGAACATTCATGAGCTAGGTTATTATATACTGATCAACAACACAAGGGTGTTAGGTCCCACAAGGTATATAGAATGCTTCGTGTGAAGATGGGTTGTGGAGTGCACTGTTCCACTGCCTTTGTACCACTCCTACAATCTGGAATATTTCATTGAAGACAGTTGTTAAAAGAAAAGCATTGCAGCTGTCCTACCAACATCCCCATGCAGGGTCCTGTAGTTCCAGAACACCTTAGCAGAAAAACCTAACAGTACCAATTCAGCCACTCTCTTTTTTCAGTTAAGCTAAGCAGAGATTTTGAGAAACAATTGGCATCTATTAAAAGGATTGATGTACAGGTCTTACTAGAACCACTGTGGATTTTCATGAAGCAATAAAGCCCATGAATCTCCTGCAATCTCTGATCTTTGGTGTCTGATCCACAATCACAACAGCAGGCCATGCCTTCCGGAGCAATAGATACAACTACCTTGACAGCAAGTCATTAAGAACTCCTGTTCTTCAGCCCTCAAGCTGGACTGGGAAATACCAACATCTTCATTCAGTATATCAGAATGGATTCTTTAAATATCTAACAAAAAGACGAAGTATCATATGGAAATGCACCTCAATCTTTTATTCATACAGCAGCATCCTGGGGGAACAACAACCACCTCCCTCAATCCTTTCTCCTCTCCTTAGCTGTAATGAAAAGCCTCTCAGAACTTTTATTGTTATAGAAATCACAAAGCAACTATGTAAAAAAAAAAAAAAGTTGCAGAAAAATTTCTATTTGAATGACTGTGTCAGCATGATCTCCTAAAACTGATAAAAGGAGGCTTGTGGTAAGGAAGAGCTAATTAAAAGAATCACTGTCTACACCAAGTCCACCCTGTATAGCAAGATGCCACTGTGACCTCTTGGAAGAATCAAAAGTGACTGAAAGATGATTCTACAGCAGCATGCACATGTAGAAAATACCATTTCTCATGTATATTTTTAAAAATACTAGGATGTGCAGAGAAGAGTTAGGTGCCAAGTGATGAGCACAACAGAGCCTAAAAACTGAGGTTCTGTGTGAGAAATGGGAGGCTAAAGCTTATTTATTTTATCCTACATGGCAATCTATGCCAGGCTGAGAATAAAAGCAGGAGCATGAGGGGACAGAAGAATTCCATGTTGAACAGAAGGTGAATTTAAAATTAAGGTATCAGTGAATCCTAGGCTGACAAACAGCATATTATTAGGCTCCTAAATAAGCAAAGAACACACACACAAGGACTTGATTTTTTAGCTTATTCTTCTGTTTTGCAACTGTTCTCTCACTTGAATCACCTAAAACTTCACTCTTACTTTGAAGAAAGTTATTATTTTCTCTGAGTTTGTCCAGAAACAGAAGAGTTACCAGACAACTACAAAGACACACAGTGAAGAGAAAAACAAAGCAAATAAAATAGGAATGAAAACAGCTCTGGACACCCAACACATAAGACACGTCTGCTAATTTCCAGAGCTGTATCTTTCTCTTGAAGGTGTTAGCTTAGGATGGTACTTTTGCCACAAGCATACTAGGGGAATCCTCACTTGGCACTGACAACAACCTCTGGCAAGGCTTAGGTAGAAGGCAACATTTGTGTTACACTTTGCTTCGGGTAACAACATGGGTTGTAATCCAATTGACTGGATGGGTTTTTTTAAATAAAGAAAAGAAAACCCAGTTCCCACCAGTCTTTTATTAGCAGGTGGCAGCATCTTGCATCTTGACAGAGTTGGTCTTTAGGTAAAAAAACACACAGGCCTTTTAGGCATAGTTATCAAAGTTCAGAGGGGTTTAGAATTTCTTTCACAGATTGGATTTTGTAATGCAGCCTTAGCCTGCCAGTGTTCTCTGGGATCTCAACACAAGCATGCAGCTCAGCAAACTCTCTGGGGAGTGCCATGCTTTTCTGTTTGCTGGGTGTAAAAGACCTGAGAAATTCTCAGAGATGATTGAGAAGAAAATCACACTGAATTATCTTTTCTCCGTCTTTCCCCACTAAAATAAGATGGAAGAAAATGCACAGATGTGTGAATCAGGAAACTAGAAGTTCTCCTAATTTATTCACAGTATGGCCACAGTAAAGCCATTTTATAAGCTGGAGTTTTCCCACTCTATTGCGTGGAAAAATCCCACCATAGCTCCTTATTTTAGAGATGAAGCAACAGAGACCTAGCCATTTCAAGAGACTGCAGAGGAATTCAGAACAAGAAACCCTCTCCTATCCACAATATTCATTGGAAAGAACATGCCAGGTCCTCACCTGCCAATATAACGTGAGTAAATTCATGCTGTTCCTACATGCTCACTTTGCCAGACAGCACTAAATCCACAGATGAAGGAGCAGGATGAAAGAGCACAGCAATTCTGTGCTCAGAAGATGAATGGTAAGTGCAAATCTGAGCCGTTCAGCCTGGAGTTGCAAGTATTAATATACAGCTACAAACTCTGCTGGTGAATGGAGAACCACCTTTTCAGGAAATACACTCCTACCTGCAAACATATCAAAGGCTGAGTTTATATTAGTAAGAAGGGCTGAACCTCTACACCCAAAACTATTTTCTGCCTCAGAAACACAAGCTTGGCAATGTATTAATACTTTAATTTGCAAGTTAGTGAGGTTTTTCAGCTCAGATGTGCAGTATAGCACACAAATTTATACAAATGATCACTGTGAAACCCCAGTCATCCTTTTCTCCTTTCTCTGGTGAGCAGGTACCCAGAAGAGAAGCCAAATTAGTGGTCAAGATTTTGTAATCTGTGAGATCAAAATCCCACAAAGGTAAAACAGGAAAAGTGGAAAGAGATCCTGCATGGCTGTTGTAGTCTCTAAAGCACCATAACACCCTGAAAGCACAAGGAAGCTGATACCAGTTGAACCAGGACACCCAGGGCTGCTATTGGAACCAGAACACCAAGATAGATATTCTTTTTAGCGATGTCCTAAAGTTGAGGTCTTCTGAACAGTGACCTTAAGACCATATGATTAAACTACTGCCTTGAAATAGAGATCTCAAAAAGTGTACATGCAGACATCCTTTTCTCCCTAGGGTTCTGTGCCAAAACACCCTTGATGATAACTGAAGACTCTAAGGGACCACAATTTAAAGAAGAAATACATCTATCTTGATGGCAGGGAGATACCAACAGAGCTGGGTGCAAAACAGGAATCCCAGCTGAACACCAAAATGTCAGATGGTTGAACAGACTTACAGACTGAGAATTCTTAAAAAAAACTGGAATTATCTACGCTCAGAAGAAAAAGACAAGATGTTTTATTTTCCCATCAAATATTCAGACATTTGTGTTCTGTAAAATGTTACCTTAATAGATTTAATTACATTTTCTCTACCACTAATACCTGCTGCTGAAGGAGCCAATTGTGCTGCGAGTAAGGTTCAGTGGGATTCCTGCAATATCCCAGACATCTTTAATGCTAACACTGTGTAGTCAAGTTCCTTTATTTTTTTCTAAAAGCACAAAAAATTGAACATGTACAAGGATGTACAGTAGGCTCAGCCACAATTACTCTGCCACTTACAGTCTCATTATCTGTTACATCAAAAGCAGAGAATGCTCTTAGTTTTAAAACACTGAATTACTATTTATTTTTAACACTTATTTTTTGTTCAGGTCAAATTTACATAATAATAGAAGTTTGTCATGTACCGTTTGTCATCTCTACTTAAACTGCAGCCCGCCATGAGATGGCAGCACACCCATAGCCAGCTCTACAGGAGAGGTGAACCTGGCACAGGGAAGTGCATCTGGCAGTCTACAAAGACAAGATTGTGCATGTCCAACATGCAAGTGAAAGACAAACCCACTTTCCATCAGAATATTTTTTAAAGTAAGACACTAATAACATAATGATACAGTATTTACAGAACAGGACAGCTTTGCTTCTTTGACCAGAAAGACGCTGCAATCAATATTGTTATTGCAGAGCTTAATCCAAATGTCATATGAGCCTCCTGAGGCCTGGAGGCAGCTGGTAGCAAATAACTGAGTTCATAAAGGGAAGGGAAGGCATGTGAATGCAAATCTGCAGGCTTTGGTTATGCCTGTCATGAAGGACCTGATAGACTTTTATATTTCTTACAATTTCATAGACAAAAAATGATCACAAACTAACAACAAAGTCAAGACATGCTCACGTGTGAGTCCTTTCACCATGCAAACTGCTCTGAACAAAGAACAATAAAAATAGCCAATTTCACTACAAAACTATAGATAAGATGGCAGAAGAAAGGATCTAGTGAGGAGGTGATAACATCTGTGAGCTGGCACTGGTCATTATCAAGTATTTGGAGATATCAGAGCAAAGAGAAGGTTCAACCAGAGATCTAAGGCAGCATAATGAGCTAATGGAACACTTCCCAATACCAGGAACTACAGGGAATAAGATTCCTGCATGTGGGCTGGGGCAATGCTATCCCTCATTTTATCTATCAGAGAAGCAGAAAGCACCCAAAAAGTTTTCTAAAAAGATGCAAGAGATGTTTCATTATTCTCAGTCTCTAAATCTAAGCCAGAAAGGACACCAATTTTTGCCTTCATTCTTCGTAGCAAGTTTAATTTTTCAAGCTACCGAGCAATAACTGGAAGCAGCTAATTTGAATTTTCTCTAGTTGGTTTCTAAAGAGATATTCAGAAACTGCCTTTTAACTACACCCCCAAAAAGCTGGTGCTTTGATACCCCAGGCAAATCTTTCTTAAATAAACATGTCCCCTCTCTGCTTCCTGGTAAATTTGGAAGATAAAATGCTGCCTTGTTTTAGCCACCCAAAGTATGAGTGTCACCCCCACAGCATCTCATCCTTCCCTGTTTGAAAGTTTTGCTGCTTTCTCATGCACAGGTATGAGCATGTCTGGCCCTTGCAGTAACACTGCTCTGGACCACTCAAAGCTGGAGAAAGAACTTGACAGATTAGACACACTGATCTGTGGCTTTTAAAGCATAGTGAATATATCTATGTGTGGATATTCATATATGTATAGTATATGGTTTTCATCTTGGAAGCTCCTACTTGGAAAATTTTGAAAAACTGCCCTTGTAAAATGGGTATTAAAGCATTAACTTTCTGGGTGGGCAAAGAAAACAGTGGTTCACTGTTTTATGCTATGGCAAAGTACAAAGCTCAACAATCAATAGGAAGCATCACAGTGTAATTATAATACTTTATATTACAATCCCATAATTGTCTTAGTAATTTTCCCAAAGTAATTTAAAAGTGCCTTTTAGATATTCAAGCAGTGGAACACCCCAGATATCATCATCCAAGATAATAGCCTTGAATCGATAACCAAACAAGAAATAAAATCCCCCACAAAACCCACAGGCCAGAAGAGTCATCTTCTTTCTCAGTGTTTTTGTGACTGTGACACAGTCAGCTAATAATTTGCAGGCCCACTCTACAGCTACAAACTATTTAATGTATTTTAATTTTTACTGGCAGAGACCTTTAATGTAAATGATAGATTTTTTTTAAGCCAAAAAATATCTCCCACTCAAAGCTCCTCCAACATACAGATTATCTTAGTCATTCTTCACACCAATAATTTGTATTTCATTGAAGGAGAATAGGCACATGTGATTGATTTTTCTTCTCTATGGTAGCATATGATTTTAATTCACTGGGGAATATCATGTACAAAATTTTACTGTTGCACTGGGGAATATCTGATTTTGTTGAGCAGAATCAATATTTCCTGAAAAATTAAAAAAAACCAACAAACCACAGATACACAGAGGTCTATGTGCATTAACATGTTTTTAGGGTTGTTGTTCTAAAAAAACAGACTCACCCTGTCAATTCTACATTGGTAAAGGGGTTTACAGATGCACACTCCATGTGCACTAGTGTTGCACACTTTATGAGCAAAGGTCAGAAGAAGGCAGAAATCTTCCAGGAAGCAGAGAACAACCTGAGCCAAATGAATAAAATAGAATTCAGTCCCAGCCCAATGAACAAATATCACCTCATACAAGATGGTTAAATGCAACTGGAGCAAGACTAATAGGGATGGAAGTCAACAATGTTAGAGAGGGATGCTTCACCACACTCAGAACTGCCCATAAAAGTTATGACAAATACTTATTTTAATATTTACCACTGTAACATCCTAGCTTTTTTTCAGAGAATTGAAAGACTCTTCTTTGTCAACGAGAAGGCAAAAAAAGGAAAAAAAAATCATTTACCTCAGGGGCTTTCAAGACCAGAAGGCAAAATCCCTCATCAGTTCTGCAGTTTATTGTAACTGGCTACAACTTTGTTCTTAGATGAAAGGTTGGGAATCTTGCAATGGAAGAGGATATTTTCAGCTGGGAGCAATTAACAAACTCAGTAGACCATGAAAAAAGTGCAGATCTAGTCTCTTAAAAAAACAATACAAATAAAAACCCACCAAACCCAGAAACCAATTCAACTGCATCCATTGTTTTGACAGCTATATAATTACATGGGTCATGAATTACATTCAGTAATCACCTTGTTTATAATTTCATTCTCTGTAAATTAGTTGTGTAATGGAATGAGATTTGGTAATTGCTAGACACAGTGAGTATTCACTAGAGAGCAGAGCATAGGAAATCTCCCATCAAATTTGCTGTTGACCATCCATTAGGCTTATGAGCAATAGATCAGATAGGCACATTGTAGAGTGAATTACTGGAGGCCCAGGATGCCAGTGCATATCAGTCCCCATGAAAAACACCACAAGAACTGCCAAAACTAGAAAAACCATGTGTAGAATGGAATAGCTGTTCCTGCTGTCTTTACTACAGTCCCTGGTGCACTTTGCTTTTTCTGCTTATTATTAGGAAATAATTTTCAAAGCTTGGACAAGCTGTGTGGATGAAGGCTTGGTAAGAAGGATTCTATTGCCTCCATCTATCAGAGAGTGCAGGGAAGACACCTTGAAGCCTGAGGTGATGAATTTTCACAACTGCAATTTCCCAACCCACAGTTTATGTCGGAGATACAGACACTTCAGTGGTTTGTTAAGCTCCCATAATGTTGGCATGGTTCACTGGTGTAGTATCAGGCTGCTCCTGAGGAGTTTCACAGAGCTCTCACATCTCTAATAAACCATCTTCAATCATAATGGTTGATAATTACAGTTTATTTACATCAATAATACTTAGCTACACTTCCCACATTCCACAAAGGAAAACAAAAAACAGAGCAAGAGAAGCACAAGCAGATTCTATTTTCTAGCCCACTAAGGCAGAGAAATTTAAAAAATATATTCTAGGTTTATCTGCTCTGTAACAGGGCTAAGAAATCCAAATGAACTGCAGCTGTTCCTAACTTGGAGTTAGTGGCTAGAGGTCCTAATCACCCACCCAAATTTGAGCTGGTTATGCAGCACCCTCTCTGTATTAAACACGGTCCAACTAAAACTAATTCTGGCAGCAGAGATTACAAAATAGCAAAAGCAGTGGGTTCTGAAGGTTAATGTGCACAGCTGCCACAGGCTGACAAGAGGAAAAAAGGCTAGATGTGGGATTGTGCAAATTTCTATATTCCACAGCCAGCAAGATGATGTGCTTTCAGAGCCTTCTTCTAGAGATATTGGCATTGTTCCTGAAAACTAGACTGTCCTTATAGAGGGGACTAAGCTGCCATAAAAATGTCTGTTTGTGGTAGGGGCTGGTTAGGTTAAATATCCTGATGCACTGTTTCAGCTTTCATTTCCCCACACTGAGTTCACAGATCTAAATTCAGATCAGTAGCAGCAATGAATGGGAAATGTTTGCAGCTCTGATCTGCAGGATGCTGTTCCTGGGAAGGAAAACAAGGACTCTGTACTAAAGGGCACTATCTAAGTACACAGACCAACCAGTTAAACAGTCTATATCCATAACCATTTCAGAAAGTCTTTGCTTCATCAACCATGGTGTTGTTTCCCAGACTACAGCTACTCTAGAAAAACCAACAAACAACCCTTAAAGGTCTATTTAATATGTTGGTAGAAAACAGATAATCATTTGGGAGAGATGTTCTCCAAACCCATATTCTAATGAGTTTCATACCTCTCATGCTTGTTACCTTAATTTGCATCTCAGAGCTCTACTCCTGTTCTCCTGCATGCCCAGAAGGGAGATAAGAGAGCACATTATGAACATCAGGAGGGAGGACTGAAATCAGACATTTACTGGTACACCAAGGAGGTTTCAGTGTTCAGTAATGAAGCGATAATCATCAAGGTAGATTAATGATTGTCTGAGAGAGTTCATTGCCTTGGGCCATTAACCCTCATGTGGTTATTAATTTTGCAAAAGACATCCTGTGCTGCTGAGGTCATTACTGCTGTTATTAGCTAATGAAAGATAAAACATGTGAAGTTCCTTCTCTCATATATTTAGATATGCACACACCCACTTCTATATTGTACATGTGCCTGATTAAATTGGTCATTAAAAAAGTAAATGGGGTAAGTGTGTGGGGAGGTCAGAGTACCCATAAGCAGAGTAAATTACCATAGACTGAGCTCTGTTCCACCAACAAGGCTGCTTCTGCTGTCCTAGGCTAGTGACTAGTCCTAGGCTAGACTTAGTGAAGCAGTAGAAAGAGCAACAATATGCCTGTTTCCCCACCCTGAAGCAGGCAAAGCTTTAGCCTATAGTACCACAGAGTTAAGCTTCAAAGACAGCCAGAAGTATCTCACATGGAGCTGCTTTGTGATGGCAACAGCCTCCAGTCTACACTATTGCTGGCAACAGGTCACACAGAAGCAAAGCCATAGGAGAGGCCAGGGTAAATGGTGACCCCTTGAGAAATAATTAGCCAGTCAGTGACTAGTCCAAGTCCTTCCACCTCCAGGCCATGCCTTGTTAGGATGCTGTTCCAAAACAGCTTAAGCCAACACAAGTTTGGTCCCACCTTCCATCTGTGTCTCCAACCTGGCAAGGTGTGTATAGTGGGATGGTCAGGAGCTGATTTTTCTCTCAATCAGCTCCCTAAACCAGCTCACCATCTGCTCACCAGTGCTAGAAGAAAGGAGGGGCAGTGCTGAGCATGCTGAGAGCATGACTTGGAGCAGGAATAGATCAGCTCTGATTTAGAGGAGCTTAAGCTGCCAGAGAACTTCACCTATACCTTGCTTTCAGTAAGACACCAGATGAATTCAAAGGAAAACTTATAGACAGTTGAGGAAAATTTGGTCAAACATTTTTGCTGGGGAAGGACACAACCCAAAGCTGATGATGTCACAGTTTGATTCATTGTTTCAGCTCAGAATGTCTTTTTTTCAAAGTTATTTTCAGTGCAACAAAGTGGAAAGACCCATATTGAAGGATGGCATTGTACAAATCTTGCAACAAGGGAATAGTTCTTACCTCTGAAAGCTCAGAGTCCAAGCTAATAATAGATAAAAAAGCACAGGGACAAAAGGGAAGAATGACAACAGTGAACAATTGTTTTCCACCTTGGGCTGCACCCAAGGAAGTATTATCAGAGAGCTAATCCTAAAGAGAAACAAGGCACAGAGTTGTCCTGCATGATGCCATCTTGTGGCTTCACTGTTCTTCATTTTCCAATTGCTTTAATTTTTGCTTCAGCCTTCAGTGTATAGGTCACCTTTACACTTCCTCAGCACCAGGAAATAATCTGCTGTGTCTGGCACATTTCTGCAGAGAAATGCTTTTGAAAAAACTATGTGTAAAACCCCAAGTGGCTCCTACTGAAGCTTTACTCTAGTAATTAAGGTGATTGTTTGGGTGCCCAGGAAAGAACTGAAGGCAGAAATACTCAAAAGATGATAATAAAATGCAACACTTAAGTTTTGAGTCTGTTTTTTACTGAAAGTTCATCAATAGATAATAAAGTTATCTAGACTAATTGCATTTATTTATCTCAAAATCAAAGAGGGAAGAAAATTTAGAGGCTTCCTTCTTTTGCAAATAGTGTTCTTACTGCTTGCTACTCTGTTCACAAACTCAACTTCATTAAAGTTTGTAAAACAATAATTCAGAAAACCCACAGCACAAATGTGTCCTCTCTTCCACATTTTATTTTCATAGCATTGAGAAGATTCAGCCTTATTTTCAATGTGACCTTTGATACCTGTTTCACCAGACATCATGATGACAAAGATTTTATATATGGGCTCTTTTGAAAGCTCTTAACAAAGATCACAAGCATCACAGACTGTACATATAACTGAGTTTAACAATATAAATATTTAATATGATTGCAATGCTACTCTCAACAGACCTAGGGATGTGATAAACTGGCCAGACTGACAAGAAGCAGGAAGATGTCTGGCATCAAAGATCTACAGGAACTGAAGGTCTAGAAATAAAATCAGTGTTTACAGTTCCTTCTGATATGATAGACAGAGATGGAGGAATTCATGTGGGGTACCCAAGATGTCTTGCTTCACTAATCCATCATTTACATTTGTATTCACCACAGCTCCAGTGAAACGTGTGGCCAGTTCAGGACAAAAAGTATTCAGTCTTTGTGAACCTGGGAGCTTGGTGTACATGAAGAGGCTGCGGAGAGAATTCTGGATGAGAGATACAAGAATAGGCTGGACTAAATATTATCAAGTGTAAACCAGGACTGTGTTTTATATTGAGTTTACCTGTGATCGTTTGTTTCCAAACTTGCCCACAAAAGTGAAACTCCAGTGAAACAAGTGTGGCTAGTTTAGGACAAAAGGTATTCAGTCTTCTGGAAAGTAGAATGACTTTGTGAACCTGGGAGCTTGGTGTTCACAAAGAGGCTGTGGCAGCAAATTCTGGATGAGACATACAAGAACAAGCTGGAATAAATATTTTCAAGTATAAACTAGGACTGGTTTTATGTTGAGTTTAATTTTGATCTTTTTTTTCCAACCTTGCCCACAAAATCTTGACCTCTGGTCTTGTAAAATCTTTGCTTTTTTACTATTAAACCTGCCTAGTGTTCAGGGACAAGGTGAAACAGGATGAAAATTGAAAATCATAGAATCATAGAATCTTAGGGGCTGGAAGGGACCTCGAGAGATCATCTAGTCCAACCCCCCTGCCAGAGCAGGGTCACCTAGAGTACATCACACAGGAACGTATCCAGGTGGGTTTTGAATGTCTCCAGTGAAGGAGACTCCACAACCTCCCTGGGCAGCCTGTTCCAGTGCTCTGTCACTCTCACAGTAAACAATTTTTTTCGGATATTCACCTTGAATCTCCTATGCTCCAATTTACACCCATTACCCCTTGTCCTATCACTGGTCATCACTGAGAAAAGCCTAACTCCATCCCCCTGACACTCACCCCTTACATATTTGTAAACATTGATGAGGTCACCCCTCAGTCTCCTTTTCTCCAAGCTAAAGAGACCCAGCTCCCTCAGCCTTTCCTCATAAGGGAGATGTTCCACTCCCTTAATCATCTTCGTAGCTCTGCGCTGGACTCTTTCAAGCAGTTCCCTGTCCTTCTTGAAAAGATTAGCAATCTCTTCTCAAAGGCAGAGAATCAAGATAATGCAGAAATTGCGGCCAAGCCTGAGAGACTTGAACCTTGAGCATGTTTGGGGAACCCAAGGTTGGGTTCCCTTTCCATCTGTAACATCAGAATGAGCACTTATATCGCCAAGGTTTCCAACTGGCAGACAAAACCCAGCATCCTGCTTATACAAGCAAACAGCAAAGTTTCACCTCAAAATTCAGGTTAAGAAAAAACAGAATGGAGAGGAAACCAAAGTGTCCTGCAGGGCCTAAGAGAGAAACCAGAGAAATGCTGTAAAGAGAAAGGCTCAGCCCAAATTCTGATTTCTGTTTTGAGAGACAAGTTGTCTGGAGATGGCTACTAGTTGGTAAGCAAGCAGCTAAGAGATGGTACAAGGCTGTCAACCACTATTCAGTTGTTAGGTAAGAAGGTCAGAACTGCCATGTCCAGAAACATGCTGAGTAAGCATCTCAGGTACAGCATTGGTTCAGAGGCAAACTTGTTACCTGCACTATGCTTTTAGAGGTTAAGAAATGGTTGATACTACTGGCAACAAATCAGGTTATATTGTCACAGCACACATTTCAGATGACAGACTGTAGAAAGACAAAATACATGCCTATAATATAATAATCTTGTTAACAGCAGCAGAAATGAGAAAGAAGATGATCACCCACAGACACACAGTTAAAGAGATTTATCTGCAAGCCAGTATTGATCCAAATTCCTTACAGTCAATAACAAGTCTCTCATATTCAAGGCTCATTAGTAGAGATGTTTCAGCTGTCTATTTGGATGAGGAATAATCAGGGCTCCAAACTGAAATATTCCTGAAGTTCTTACCATTTTGGGTATGATATACACAGTTTATTTTTGTCCCTAACAGAACAGTAAATCAATTTCCATATTGGATTTTTTTCACTCCATCAGCATTATTTCTTTTTAATTCCATGGTGATTGATTCAACAAGGCCAATTAAATATGTCAACAAATTAATTTTTGAAAAAAGAGTCATACTCTGGGATAAAGCTGATCAGCAATCATTTGCCTTCTATAGCAAAAGTATTTCCAATAAAAACCTATATTTTACTGGGGAAAGTTCATACCTGAAAACCCATGAAGATAGAGCTAAAAACTGAAATTGTTATTTTTAATGCTCCCTACGCCCCATAAATTTTCTTCCTCTCTCTCTCTCTCTCTCTTTAGCCAGACTTACCAGAGAAAAGTAATTTGAAATAGAAAGCTATTTTACAAGGTCAACATTCAAAGCCAGATCAGGTCAAGGAGATGTTTGTAAATATATTTCAGCAGTAAAAGAAATGCAAAACTTCTTTTCAAATTGCTCTGGGAACACTCCCACGAAGCACACACATGTTCTATCACACAGTTACTGATCTTCAGCAGCTGCCTAAAGATAGGAATGGGGTTTGTAACCAAACAACTGCTTCCATTTGAGGCAGCAACAATAAACCTTCATAAAATTTCATTCTTCAAAAAGAGTGGCAAATAGATGATAATGGAAAAACTAGCTTTTCATCTAATGCCTTGTCATGAAAGAAACCTTGCTCTGACCATCACTGCCAATTTCCCAATACACAGCACCAGGAATTTAAGCAGAAAGGACATGGCACAGTCATTCAACATCTTTAATCACAGCCTCAGAGCTCTATTTCCAAAGCAGGTGGCAGCAGCCTCCCTCTGTCTGGGTGCTCTGCCCAGAGCTTTTCAGTGTGTAGCACAGAAAGAAACATAAGGAAACATTTAGAAAAACACAAACATTCTGAAGGATCTGATTCCAGAAATCCTTCTGTTATGATCTCATAGAGTACCATTTTAGCCTTTTCAGAAAACAAAGTATCTTCAAGAGAAAGCTATTTGTAGCAATTGAAGGAAGTGGAAAGGCTGTTTTCTAAGATAACAATGCTTTAAATCCATCACTATAAACCATCAGCAACTCAATTGTCTCCCTTACTCATGGAGTTTTCCTGAAGTACAAGGGAAAGAAAAAAAATCAGCAGAATCTACTTAGTAGAACCCAAAATGTAAGAAAATTAAGGTCTTGAAGAGATTATGTCCAAGCTCCAAAGTGTACCTGTTCCTATGGCTGCACACTGTCCCACACACTCATACTGCTCATCTCTTCAACCCCTCATTCTCCCCGTCTCCCTCTCACACAGCTATGTCTAAGACTCTTACTTCTGATCACTGCAGCTCTAGAGAACAGTAAGTGATCAGAAATGATGGCAAGCAGTGAGCATAAACTTCATATGATCTTGTCAGCAGATAGAGAACCATCCCTCCTCTGCAGACATGCCCATCCCTAGACAACAAACCAGGCACTGGTCTAATTAACCACAGTGTTTCCAAACAGGATTTTTTCTAAGTGTTTAGAACCCAAAATGAATAACACAAGGAGCCAGGACAGCAAACTACCAGCCCTGCTTGGACCTGGGCTTTGCTTTCTCCTCAGTTACCTTCCTGCATCATTAATTCTGTCTGGCAGAAGAGGGCAGGACAGCAGAGCTAGAGTTTATGTTTCTACTGTAATAGATCCCAAATGGAAGAGCAGAGAGATAAAGTGAGACTGGATTCTACCATCTGTCCTTCTTCCAATCTCTGTGTTGTGGCTTTGCTGCCAGTGCTGTCTGTGGGATAGTGAAGAGAAGGAACTGCATTCTCCTCCCTACTTGCTTTGAGCCTGCTGAGGGTTGTTACTCACACTGCCAGCTCAGCTGCTCAGCTTGGCATGGAGAAGAAAAACAGGCAAACCACGGCACTTTGCTTGCAAGAGGAGATACAAGTGCACACCACCTGTTTATGCCAATGAATCCACAGACTCATGTCTGATCAGCCAAAAACATAATGAGTATGAGGTTGTACTGGAAACATAAAGCTCTTCCCGTGACAAAGACCCCTACTGCTAAGCCTTGCTCCCCAACCCACAGCAAACCCTCAGCTGAGGCTCCAAACACCTGCAGCACAAACTGGGCTGTGGGACACTAGGGCACACACAACATGCCACAGGATTAACAATACAAGGAATTTGCTTGGCCCTTTTCTACTGACTTTATAGCATAGGCACCAATATTGGCTGTTTAACACATACATCCAGCAATAACATATTCTGGTCATTTTATATAGGCTTGCACTTTTGCTTATCAGTTTTCCTTATCACTCCACTAGCTACTAGTGAACTGCTCTGCTGAAAAGATCTGGTCAAAGCCTGCCTAGGGCAACAGCTGCAGTTGGCACTCACTTGAAGGTTAAGGCCTGGCTTTGGAGATTAAGGTGATGTATTAAAAGGCACAGCAGTGCCCATCTGGGAAGCTTCCAAAGATTAAACCTGTAATGCTTTGGTCTGTATAATTCTGCGCTCTAATAGTTAAATAAATAATTACCCCTTCTCCTTACCACCCCCCTGCCAAAGGTACCATATGTTTACTCTGTTGCATAATGAGATAAGCTCTCTCTTCACCCTCTCCCAAGGTTTCTTTGGTGTTTCTGATAACGTGTTCCAGTAAAAAAATAAATGACTCTTGAGAAGTGCTTAGAGCCCTCAACTTCAGTTAAGTCAAGGACCTTGCAGAAGGCAGTCTAGACTAATTCAGAGCAAGACATCACACTGATAAATGGGGAGTATATTTTTCTGCATTCCCTACTGCATTTTCTTACAATACACATTTTTATACATATACAACCCTTGTTAATCTACAGAAGCACCAGAATAGCACTGACAACTTCTTGAACCTGAAGCTATTGGTAACAGACAGAGATTGTGCAACTCCTGCCATGCTTCAGGTCCATTGCCTGAGGCTCCCTTATGCTTGGTCACCAGTCATGCGCTTCCCAGTGACTGCAGACTGGGTCATCCAGCAGCAGTGATTTCAAAGGAAATCATGCCATGGGAGTTTTGGGATTACTAGTGACCTTTGCAGTGAGATCCAGGTTTGGCTCCTGGGTTGGGGAATCACATTTTTATTTTTTTTAAGCAGATTTTATTTTCAAGCTAAAGCTCTAGAATGAAAAAACCCCAACAACTCCTCCTTGTGCCAGTACTGTATGGGAGCAGTAAAAAGCACTTCTTATATCTTTGAAGTTCTTAAGCCTCCCTTCTTCTCAAACCATAAGTTTAGTGGAAACAGGTGAGCTTCCTGACTTTCATCACCCAGCTTTGTTGAAAATAAACTCTTTGTGAAGTAATTTCAAAATTATCAAGAACATACTGGTGTTGCTTTCAAATTATTTTAAGGAGAGTATATAAAGACACACAAACAAAAAATACAAAGTAGCTATCAAGGGGGAGGAGAAAAAGTTAGGGATTCATTTTTATTACCAGAATGTAAATTCTGTTAATAAATACAATTCCTTTTCATACTGTCATCAACCAAAAATGCAATTAACGTAAAAGATTGGGAATACAGTTTTAAATCAGGACAATTCCCTGTAACAATCTTTGAAACAAAGATATATTATTGCTTTAATGCTTGATAGAATATCTGGGTTTAATTTCGATAGAAATGAGATTCCTTTCTTTGTGACAGAGCTGCCTGTAAGCACATAGTAATCCAGACTGGAGAGAAAGGACTCAAGTTTAATGAAAATTTAAACAGGCTATAAAGAAAATAAGTTATTCCCATTATCTGTAGATAAATAGTTTGGATTGTTCTTCCTCCTTCCCTCCCTCCTCTTCTTTGCCACTATTTGCAAACATCTCCGTGTGTTGACCTGTCACGATAGCAACTGCCTTCCCTGCACAGCAAACCCCAGGGATCTTTCTGCATCCATCAGTTCCTGCTGGTGTTTACTAACAAGGATATTTTGTCCCTCTGAATTTCCATGGGTTGTTGCTCCCAACAACTCAGCTAAACTTCTCTGATCTGTCACTGAGTGAGTGCTACGAAGGTGTTGCTCTCCAAGGTGAATTACAATACACATCATCTCTGCTGCCCAGCTAGAATTTAATTTCTGTGGAGTTTGGATGAGAACATGCACCAGGAATAAAATATATACAGACTTGTATGTGCTCTGTCAAGGACTATGAGACACTCACTTTTTGCTACCAATTGACATGTTAGAAATTCAGGTTTAGTACTTTTTGGAAACAATTCTTTATTGCTTTCCTGTCTTCATTAATTCAATAATAATTAAAAACTGCAATTTACTCCAGTACCTCTTGAGGATTTGGGAGTTTAATTTTTGTTTTCCTATACTTGCATCACCAACTTTGTTTTGAGCTTCCTGCATGACTTAAACAAGGCTGGGCAAGCATCCAGCCCCAAATGAGAACCTCAGCAGTTGGGCAGCACTGTCTGAGGGCTGGATTCCAAGCCTAGAGAGTTTCTTTTACTTCTCAGGGCTTGGCAGCAGAGAAGTAAATGAGTATATTAAAGATCACCTCCCTTTCTGATAGTCTGATATAAAAACAGTGAAACTAGCCAAGTGGAGCATGATTTAATCTGCTTTTGATAGCTTGTTTTGGTTGGATTTGTTTAAAAAGGTTTTTGAAGAGCAAAATGTTGTTAACAGCACAATCTCAGCTGATAACTTACTTCCTACCAAATCCTTCTACTGTTGATGGTTAATATTTTAATATGCAAAAGGTGTGATCTTAAAAAAAATACCAGAAGAACAGTGTGCTGAAGAATATGCTTGATTTACTTCCAGGAATAATCCATTAATATCACATTTCAAGTGCAACGAGGATCTCAGTTTCACACTGTTTGAAACTCCAGTGGTTGCAACTTAGCAGGATGGAATCCAAAACTGCTGACACAGCCCTTCCCCAGGGCACGAGAGGAAACTGTTGTGCTGTTTGCTTTGAAATGTACAGACCTGAAGCTGAGGCTAATTGAACAGAAGCTCAGAAGCACCTGAGACTTAAATTTTAATAAAGGCTAAAGGGGAAAGTTCCTTTGGGAGTTTTGTTGACAAACTGCCTAATTATTTGTTTCCAAAACTACTTCAGAACTTGAGATAACACTTTTAAAAGCCTTTAAGAATTGAAGATCTTATTAAATCAGCAGGATTTTCAAGATTATTTTGTGCCATAATCTGCATGGAAATAAATGAAAGGTTTGTGCATGAGAACTTTTGAAAATTACAACAAAGAATATTTACAATAAGGTACTAAATGCTTTTTAAAATCTAGCTCTTTGTAGCAAGTTATTTCTAAATGCCTATTTATTATTAATGAAAGAGGAATTCACCCCAATTGTTCCAAAAATCAAGGCTTTTTACCATAAAACCATGTCTTTTCCCCACTGTAGCCAAACACACAGAAAAGCTTCAAGGCAAATTTTAAAAATCCTTTAACACCATTTTCCACTGGTATCCAGAAAGGCACTGGTTTCAGGGTTCTCCTTCTTCATTCTTTGATTACTGATGTAATCTTTTGATCAAGACACATATAGCTGAATAAATATCATTACTGACTTAAGGGAAAGAACTAGAATTATGAGATTACTTCAGCAATGGTGTTATTTTCCAGGTATGATGTCGTCCCACTCCTGCATTTTAATTAAATTACACTGATTTCAGGGATGCCTCCCCAAAAAAGAGGATTTTATGACATTGAGGTCTGATAGTAAAATAAACTTTCAGAGTTTCAACAGACCAACCTGGTATTGGTGATGACTAAATACCAAGAATTCTTGGTATAGCTTAAACTATATTTCACTAACTCCATTAATCATATACTTGTCACTGAAGTTACAGTATGCTCAGGAATTTAGCTTTATTTGACCAAGCTGGCCTAAGGACAAACTATTATGGCAAGGAATGCTGAACAAAAGTTACTATTTTACTCAAACCTGTGTGTTTTATGTGTATAACATAAAAGTTAGTCTGTTCATAAACTGGGAAAAAGCCTTTAGTTTTGCTACAGAGTAGACCAGTTGTGTTACATGTGGACTTCTGCATTTTACTGGAGACTGACTTCTGTACAGTAGCAGACCCTTATTAAATTGTTGTATGTCCTGTTAAAATACCCAATAGTGCAGTGACTTCTCATTTCAAGGGAACTGTTCTCAGAAAATTGACCTTTTGCATGGAGTTTTGTAACAGAAGATGAAATGGGACCAACTGAGAATGTAAGCAGACAGGAAAAGAAGAAAAATGGTTGTCATTTGATAGACCAGTGACAACACCTGCACATTCTGGTGGTCTTGCACGATTCACAAAAACTACATTGTTTTAAATTTGCTGCTCAGAAACGCAAGATTCCTGCTCATTTTTTAAGCTCTCTGCCAAGCTTCCTCCTCTTTTTTTTAAGGAGTCACTTGTTAACCTGAAGATTCTATTCTTTCTTTACCTTCTTCTGCAGCACTTACAAATACTCTCATTTCCTCACCTCTGCAGACAATACACTCACAATGCCCCTTTTGCCTTTCAGAAACATGGCAATCCAGATTAAATTTATGATCAATCATCTGAAGCCAAATGTAAATAATCTGCCAACACTTTGCATAGTTTTATCCTCTATCTGTAGAATACCATTCTGCTAAATAACTTGCATCTTAAGTTCTTTTCTGAGAGGTACTTTGTTAGTCTTTATTTTACCATGTGTTACTTCCACCAAACCACCTGGAGGTTATAATTGGGATCAGGGTCATAACTATATTTGCACTGTCCAATAAAAAAAGTAAGTCCCTGCACTATGATAATTATAACTATGGGTGGCTTAATTGGGAAAATATAACTCTCTTTTCTCAGAAATAGAAAACTAAAGGAAATTTGCAACAGAACACTACAAGAGAGGAGCAGAAGCCAGAGCCCTTGAGAATGCCTTAAAACAACCTCTTTCTTGCTGTACTATTGTTTTTAGACATCACCTTTTTCCCCCATCCCTTTCAGAGAAAAAAATTAAAAGGAAATATTATCAGGTATTTTCAGTGTTTCTCTTCTAACTTGAAAAAAAAGTCTCCTTCAGTTATATTAAAAAAAGCCCCACAACATTGCTGCTTACCATGCCAAGCTGTGCTGCCATTCCTATTGGCCAACATCACAGCAAAACAGAAGTGTTCCCCTCCGAGCAGAGGTTAATATCTGCTCTTTGTCTTGATTTTGCAGAAGCCAAAAGTCAGGAGCAAATGCATTACCAGGCTAACCTCCTTCTTCCCTTTGTCAGTCACAGCCTGTACCAAACAGCTTATTGAATAGCAATCCAAACATAATGAGGTAGTGATTAACAAAACATGGTGCTCCTGTAGCAAAGCACAGAGTAAAACTATTGCATCTCAATTACCAAGCACAGGCAAACAGCAACCTAGTCATTAAGTAGGGCCCCCACTCTGCATGACTGATAATAATGTAATATTAGACTAGCAGGTGCTGCTTTGCTCTGTTAAATCTTGAGCAAATTAATTTAGAACAGAAAATAAACAGAACCTGTTTTTTTTTTTCCCCCTTAAATATTTGCATATTCTTCTGTTTAAATTTGGAGTTTATGGGCTTGTCTGGGAAAAGACACATAGATGGACAAGAGAGCTGTTTTTCAGGTCATTTGGATCTAAATGTAGTGGAACAAAGCCCATGTGTATAATGACACACACAGTGATCTACCATGGGCTCTTCTGTCATGACTTTAGCATCCAGCTTTCCATGAGGGTGAAAGTTGTGTCTGGTCCATTAACCACAGACATTTTCCCTTCACAATAAGAGTGGTTTTTTTAGGAAATTATTTGTTCCTTGAACTACAGTTGTGGGGCAGATCTCCATCTGGCACCATTTGGCATAATTCCCTACTTATCCCTCCACATGTGAGAAGCTGGGTGTCTGCATTTGCTTTGAGGGATAAGAGGGAATTCTCAGGCAGGCAACACGAGCTCCCCGCTGCTTTCACACAATTCTCTTATGTGAATTCTCCCTCTAATTTTATTTGGATAATATATATTTAATTTCCTGTTTCAAGGTCTACATCTGTGAACATTAGCACATCCCAGTAGCTTACTCACTCCATTAATTAAGTGCTAAAACTGCACTGGTTAATTTATGCCAATATTTATACAGTAATTATCTACAGTTCTTGCATCATAAGGTTTTACCAATCCTAAGCAGCACTTTTATTTATTTCTTTTACTAGATGGAAGAGCTCAGGGTTCACCACTGTGACTCCCCCTGCAGAAAGCACAGCACAGATCCATCAGACAGCATTCCCAGTCTTTGAAGCAATATTAGTGCAAAGGGTTCTTGTGGGTGGCCAATCCAGAGCAGGACTGGTGCTTCCCCACACACACCAGTCATTAACGTTTCTTTAGAAAACCACAGCTGTACTTTACACCAGTTTAGGGGAAGTACAGGTTCACATTGAATTCCATAATTTAGATACACTCTAACTGCAACATCTTTCTGCTGATTTCCACCCCACCTGCCTTGCAAAGAAGACAGAGAAGTAACAACTGCAGAAGAATGGAGAAGGAACTAGATGGGAAAATCACTAAATATCAACTCGCTCATTCAGGTGCCTTTTTCTTTAAAGATTCATTTCACACTTGCAATAGATACCATGAAAAATGGGTGCTTTGATGAAGAATATCTTGCTTAAAGATAATGATGCCAATACCCACATGTAATTCAGAACAAATTCTGAAGGCAATGCTCTCAGTGTGTTTAAATCTCTGCTTGTTCAAGCTGCCTGATAGAGATTAATATTAAAAAAACAAAACAAAACCATTTAAAAAAAAAGATGCACCTTACAACCTGAAGTAGTCAAATCAGGATGTTTTTGTTTCACTTTTTTCTTACCTAGCTATGTCTAGATTTGAAGAACAGTTCTCCAGAGATTTTAATTGTAATTAACACCTCTCTTCATCCCCGATCCACCTTTTCTGTTTGAAATCAGCCTTGGTGGAGCTTCCCTCAGAGATTCAGGCCTAAAAGCTCTCCAAATCTCTACATACTTCTCAGCAGTGAGATTTCTCACTCCAAAAAGCCAGAGCTTTAGTTTCTCACATGCAATGATTTCCTTATTTCCATTGTACTAGAAAATACGGAAGATGCTCCCAGATTTTCTAGACAGGACACAGATCCCTGCATTGTGTGTTTTCCTCATTTACTTCTTTCATGCTTCAATGTGAGCCTAATTGATCCTAAGCTGGCAGTGAGAGATTCATCAATGTGTCTTATGCAAAAAGCATTCACTGACATGGATAATGTATTCAGAGCCTGGATCTGCTTCCACCCACAGCTCAGGAGTCATTCTGCCATCCAACTCCTAATGCTAATCAGGACCAAGTGGAAAACTGGTTTTGAGGTCACAAATTGTTTCAGTTTTCATTTTGTTGGGTTTTTGTGTGTGTATGGGTTCTGTTTGGCTTTTTGGGGTTTGTTTTTTTGGGTTTGGTTGGGGTTTTTTTTATATACCAAAGTGTTTCCACCACTACATTTATGTATCTGCTACATTTTAAGAGTTTCCAAACCACATAAAATGGAGAAGGCTGGAGAAGCTGAGCATGACAGCTCTGTTTTTGGTGGCCTGACTTGGCCTGGAAGAGGCTTCTGTTCTTGGCTTGAGAAGGCTAGAGGTCAGAGTGCAGTTTTTCAAATCAATGAACATATTTAGGGCCCAAAGCCTCATTAGGTATCAATGTAGTTCCATTTTTTCTGGCAAATATATTAATTTGGGGAATGGAAATTCAAGTCCTGGGGGGTTTATCTACATTTGGAGATAGAAAGTCATTAAAAGTAATGCAAAAAACACTATTTCTTGAAATAGGAATACATGGATCCTTTTTCTGTGACCTGAAGGTAGATCAAGATAATTCAGTTTTCAGAAGCTATGACATATTTCAGATTGTTATATCTTCCTTCTTCTGTTATACTGCATTTCCAAAACATGCAATACCCTAAAGTTTGTTTACAACTAGATTTTACAAAGAGCATTCTATGGAAAGCTCTAAATTAAGCAAACCCTTAATTTACACTAAAGGTTTTCCTTAATAACTGGAATTTTAAGCAGCACCTTTCATTCCAAAATTAAAGCTGGCCTGGAGGTGTGTAGAAAGGCTTTTAATATTTAATGATTGTCAAAGGAGGAAACCTAAATAAAGGACAACATTATTTCAAATCATCCTTTGTCTTACAGTGGGTCAGAGAGTAAATAAATTTAAAATTAGTTTGGAAAATGATTATTTCACAGGATCAGGACTGATTTCAGAATTTAGACAGAAAACCTTATTCTTACTGGTACTTCCAGAACAACCACTGAAACCGTAACAATTTTTTATTGTTTGATCAATACTGGTTTAAGCAGCGATAAAACTTGTTTGCACCACAAGTCAATTTCTTTACACAAAAGGGTGAGCTCAGGAGTTTTCAAAATAATTTTTGCTATAATAAAAGTGTTTTACTCTGCCACTTCAGGACAGATCGATTGTCAGCCATAGGCCATCTGTTTTGTGAAAATTGGGGCAGAAAAATAATATATATAAACCTATACACAAAGGTTTAAACAATAATCAAATGAAACTTGCAGTAAACCAGATCGAGCACTTTATAACATAATTACTTCTAACACAACTTTTTTTAACCTAAATTAGAACAGTCTGTCTATTTTGGATGGTTTCAGTTCCTTGCAAGACTGCTAGTCTAAAGCAAGTCTATAGTTTTCTAATATCAAGGGGATCTGTCTGTACAAATGGAAGGCATTTGTTTCTTTCTCTCCAAGATGTGCAGCTTCTAGGTAAAAGTGACAAGTTCCAGAGGTTTTAAACAATATGCAGAAATTCACAGATAAAGCAGAGACACATTGCACATCACAAATGACCCTTCCCAGATGTACAGACATTTCCAGGAAGAAAACTCAGGATACAGGCATTTACACCTACTGCGTTCAGAAGAAACTTGTTCTTACACCCAAGCCAAGTATATGTTTCTCTGTAAAAAAATTCATCTTTTTAAGTCTACAGAATGGTTGTGTTAACATGCAGTGTTTCATATAAGGTGTAAGATAAGTCCCTCAGCAATTAAGGTAGACTACAATGTTATTCTAAATTACATTAATTATTCTCATAGAATCAAATGCCTGAGAAATTCTCTTCCCCCTGCAAAACCATCCAGATTTCACCATGGGACAATGTCTTGTTTCAAGGCTTATCTGAATCAGAACCTGAATCCCAAAGAAGCCTCTGTATTGTACAATTGGACCCTTCAGCACCTTTTGAAACCCATTTCTACAAAGAGAAAATCTTTGACAGAGCTCTAGGAAGAACTCTTTACAGAGCAGGACATTCAACATTTTGTATCTCCTGTTTAGGTGTTCAGCCCCTCTTGTTTTGCAGTCTATTTTGCATTTTGACCCCAAACATGGACCTTAATAGATTGGAGTCAGAGTTACCTCAAAAGACTATTTTAAGCATGACATAGAAGATAAAATTCTGTATTCTCCAATACATGAATGGGAGCACTGTTTGAGAAAGGTGAGCAGAATTAGGCTTGTTGCTAATAAAAGGTGCTTCTGGATGAGAAAATTAAGACAAATATCATTAAGTATAAAATCCACAGGATGTTTAGCATCACCCGAGAAGCAGTAGGTGAATATGAATTACTATACCCCAAACTGTTCCCATGTTGTCATCCACGGGGATGATACTCGGACCATGTCTTTTGTCTCTGAATTCTGCATTTTAAACCCAGTAGGAAGTGGTCTACAGACAGTTGGCATTCTCTGTTCTCTTTCTTTACCAAAATAAGTTGCACGAATACCTGCTGATCTTATATTACATTACAAAGTGACTTCTCAGGGGGCTGTAAAACAGATTTTTAACTCTTAGCCACAGACACCAGAAAATTAAGTGGCCTGATCTCTCTCTGTACCATGTTAGTCAATACACTTCCTAATTTCAGAGGAGGCCAAAATAAAGATGCAAGTTTTAAAAGTGAGAAGATCTCCCAAAGCCTTGTTGTCTGCACTACATCATACATGACTAACATACTTTTTTTACTTCACACTGTTATCCTGCCTCTCTCACCTGACAATGCATTAGGCCCAAACCAAAACCTGATTTCTCTCTCAGCAAGAACAAGCTGTTCCTTCCAGTCAGCTTTCATTTTAATTTCTAGAGAAACAAGTTCCACACCTGGACTTCAGCACCTTCAGAATTAGAACTGTTTTCTCTTCATTCAAGTTTTAAGTCAGCAGGACAACACTCCCCTTAATTTTATGGACAGTACAAATGTAAGTATTGGATCTAGACAGAGGTCTGATACTTCCCTCATGAAGACTACTTTGATCACAGAACAGAAAATAAAATAGCCAAAAGAAGAGGATAAATAGAAAGACAAAGACAATTTTAAACCTCTGAATTGTTTTTCTACACATCCACATGCCGGTGAGACATTTGTACTGCTTGCAGATATATCTCCCCATTTCTGGATTACAAATGAGTTTGTCTGCATAATGTTCTGAAATAGTTTCTTAAAGTCTTGTTTTAGCTCCAAGCAGAAAGAGTAAACGTATTCCAGAACCCCATAACCCAACAAAAAGCATGTCAATACTTAGTGCACCAGTATTGGAGGTCTCAGGAAAGAAAGGTGCTCTCTTTCCCAGTTTAAGTCTAAATCAAAAATATCTTGTCTCAGGCTGGACACAGAAAACTTATCTGACATGTAAAACCTTAGGCAGAAGAATAACTGTTTGAAGAGCTAGCTGTCAGTTTACAATAGAAAGTTGGGATGTTGATATTTGATCCAAACTGGAATTTCCATCATTGTTGCTTTTTTTTTTTTTCTTTTTCTAAAACTACTTCTTGCACTAATTCAGGCTTTATAGATCTTGCCATGATCTTCTCAAATGCAACATGCACTAGACAAGGTTTAAGCCATTTTTGCACATTTCCCAAAAACTATTACCTGGATGTTATGTGACTATGAGATGAATAAGCATCTCTGATCACTGCAGTATCACAATTAACATCAGCTCACATCTACCTGCATGCTCTTTGTTACCCTGCCAATAAACACAACTTCAAAAACCCAACTCCACCTGCTTTGTAGCTGCTTTGTGCCTGTGGAGTGGTGCAAAGAAGCTGGTATGTAACACTGATTCCAGCTGAATAAAATAATGAGATGGAAATATTCTTTTGAGATGAACAGAGAACTGGCAATTCCCTTGCTGGGGGATTTAGGGCCTGATCCAAAGGCCACTGAAAATGGTGACTTGTACTCAACACCCAAGGGAGCAGATGTGTGTCATGAGCAGATTTTTAATTCTGTGCCCCCAGACTCTGTATGGGACTTGGACCAGGCCTTAAGTAAAGAATTTTTGAATGGTTCATTCCCCTTTTTCTCATGATTCTCCTGAATCTTTTCTAGCAACGTTTCTCTTGCTGGAGGAGAAGCCTGGTGCCCAGAGTCCCCATCTCAGTGCTTTGCCTCTGAGCATAATCACATCCAGAGAGTCAATGAGGTGGTTACTGTGACAGAGAAGGTGGTGGAAAGATAACTTGTTAAATTACTAAGATAAGAATGTCACTATCACTTTGTGTCTAACCTATTTGAAAAAATTAGTTTGATTTGTAAGAAATAGAATTTCTATCTCTAGCTTTGAATTCAGTTTCCTCTTTTTATGCATTTACATGAGATGTAAATCTAGCATATTTAAAATGACTGGTGCTACACAGAGGATGAAAGCAATGCATAAAATAAGTTTGAGCTTCACTTCCTAAAGTCAAAGAATTGCTGTTATGGAAAGAAAAAAAAGAAAGAAAAAACCCAACCCCTTCCTTTCATGCTATAGTATTCCTAAGGAAATGGAAAGGCAGGATTGTGTTAACTGATCACACTCAGAGTACTCCTTTCAAATATGTGTCAGGTCTCTTGTGTGCCAGTCTGCATCAGCTCATCAGAAATCTTTTGAGAGGAAGGGAGGGAGAAAACAGCTCATTCTCTTCTGACAGCTCCATTGAGAATCTTTAAGGTGTCATTGAAACCAGAGCTGCACCATTTGCCAGCTGGCATCTGAACCTGGTATGAAACTGTCACAACACTTGAGACATTTGAGATCTCAGATGTTGTCCAGCCATTCTGGGCAAACCACAGCTGGGTTTGTGCTGCTGACTGGGTACACTGACATGACAAATGGTTCTTACAAGGGTTAGCAGCATTTAGGGAGATGCTCCAAATTAGTCCTTACCAGAGCTATCTGGACTTCTTCAAGGGGGGTATCTACAAGCACAAATCATGTCCAAGGCTCATGGCAATTAACTAGGACTTCACGTCTCCTTGATAACTGTATGAAGAGCTAGATGATAAACATGGATAACCCTGGCGAGAATTGTTTGGTAAAGTAATGCTTATGATTGGAGAAAAAAAGAAGTTGCTTCACAAAACCTGGAGTGGCTTCTTTAAAACACTGCATATTTCTTCCAGGATTTTTTTCTCTGTTTGTAGGTCTAATATTATAAAAGCAACCTGCCCCTTTTCTCATCCAGGAGAATGCACAAAGCTATTGGAGCTTATTAGGAAGCAAAAAGGTTCCTGTCAAGCTATTTAAAGCAAGGCTCATTTGCAACATGAAAAGCTGCATAGTTCATTTTATAAAGCAACCAAAACATAAGTGATTATGCCAGAATATTCTTGTATCTTTTAGAACATCACTCCCTTCAAAGTCTCAAAATCAGATAAAAATGTATAACTTTTTCTGTCAAATCTCTTTAAATTGGAGCAAAGTTGGAACATTGATTTCCATTTGCTTTGTAGCTCCTTCAGCCATTTTTTTGGTACAAGTTCCAGAAAATGAAAATTCTCCACTTGCTCACCCAAGCAGCAGGGATCTCTATTGCTCAGCACCACCAGGCACAACTGCAAACCTCAAAGGTCATTTAGAAAAACTTCCTTTAGAGCAAGCACTTTTCTTTCAGACTACATTTCCATGCACAACTGTGTTGTTTTTAAAAGAACAAACAAAAAATGTAAACATTGCCTGCAAACTACTAGTGCAAGGTATAGATATGAACAATTAAAACCCAGCAGCAGCCACCTGCTGACAGATCTTCATGGATTATTTAGCTGACCCTTAGCAAGGACAGGCCCTGAAAAGTCAAGAGGAGCATGAATTGTCAGATGGCTGGTTAAATAAACAACTCATCAAGAGAGCAAATGAAAAATTTAGAAATCAACTGACTTATGAACTTCAACTATTTTTTCCTCGAGTTCTCTAATTGACTAGATCACATTAATACAAAGCACTTTGAAAACAGGAGAAAATGCAATCAAAGAACAATTCCTGCAAATATTCCTGAATACTGCTTGCAGATTTTTGACTCCATGCTTCCCCTCCTACCAACTGATACTCAGCTGTCACATAATGCAAAGAAAAAACACAGAAATGTAAAGCAAGATTCAAGATGTCCTGTCTAGAAACAGACACATACAAACATATATCTAAATATATATATGGAGCAGAGATCTTTTGCCTCTAGAACTTCTCAATCTGGTACCTTTAATGGGCTATAGATATATTTTAATATAAAGAAAATTAAGATTCTTACAAAACTTTTGAGGCACTAAGAGGCCACTTCTAGGGTGGACTAATTGAAAAGACAGGGGGGTGTTGCCACCCATATTGCTATTGTTTGGTGCTATGAAGCATCTGTGGCTTGGAAAAACCCCTAAATCCTCTGGAAACGATGAACAATAAAATGCGACCACAAATGTTTCCTTGAGCATGTGCTAATGATGCAGAGATCAGAACTGAGCACTTCAGCATGTCTGAGTCACACATAAGGGAAACAAACCTCATAAAAAACTATACAGATCCCATTAACAAAACCCTAAAATCAAAGTCTATGCCAAAGATTAATAAATGCAAAGGACCACTCTACAACCACGTGGGTTTTTTTCCCCATTGTGTTCTACTTGCAATACCCCTCATACACTTCATCCTGGCTTTTTTTTACCTCCACAGATGACACTTTTTTGCTCAATTTTTCCTTTAATACCTCTCATATGCACAAGACAAACTGGTCTAAAGCTCAGTGGTACTTTTATGAGCAGGAAAAAAAAATAAAGCTTTGTAAATAATATTTCTTCTAACTTTGAGCTTTCAGATATGCATCAACAGCAAGTGCTTAACCAGCTCTGTAGAATCAGATACAGGAGGCTCTTTTCTTGCCACAGTAAGTTGGCCCCTTTGTGTGCCAGCTTTATTTTCCCAGGTATCATCTGCCTCCACAGATGTGCATCATTCAGATCAGAACCACCAAAAGCAAAGTTTCTGTATAATTAAACATTTTAATGTAGTCAAGTAGGTGTGGTACGAAAGCCATGAAATGTCTCCCACCAGGAACTTAGCAGCCATCAAATGCAATATGCTGTTCTTGGAAGCCTGGATTCAGGACTCACAGCTGATGTTGATGGGTGCTACAGAAAAATTTAAGATGCAGTAGCAGGGGGTTTAGATAGAGCAGTTACATCTTGCATCTGTGAATGCTTTTGTGACCAGCTGAGGGAATGCATCCCACTGACAAGTCCATAAAAATGGAACATTTCACTAATGATGTTTCTATACATTTTTTGTGAACAACATAAAAAAAGAACAGTTTTATGCCCTTTAATTAGGAATGATGCATTAGAGTAAGTAAAACAAGACAAAGAGAAAAAGGGAAAGAATTAAAGATGAAAGAATAATGTACATATTTTGTTGTATGTACTTGTGTTCTAGCAATGCATTCCAGGGGAGAGGTTCAGAAATGAATATGGAAAACTATCAACTTTTCCATCACCATCATCCTTTCCAAATGTACAACACCACTGTGCCTCTAGCATGAAACAAAGAACATTTTTCTTTACTACTTTCAGTGAATTCTATTCAATTTTGTTTCTTAGTGAGGTTGGAGTGGCAGATACTCATCCTTCTGTTTCAAGTGGATACATTCAGGAATTGATGTGTATGATAAAGCTGGATTTTGAAGCACAGAAATCCATACTTTGTACCTAGTAATCATCTTTATTGGGGCTTAGTGCTTTCTCTCCAAAGCACAGACTTTGAAAATATGTATTCCCTGTAAAGAATAATGGCACTGCAGTCAAATTAACTTTTGGTATTTACCAAATTTCAAAGACAGGTATTCCTAGCTATGTACAAGTAAAAAACAGGCACATAAAAAGGAAAGCCAGGACTTGTGGTATATGACACAAATGGTACAGTAGACTTATATGAATGTCAGCTTCTGCTTTCAAGAAAAAATATGGATGGAAAAAATACTGCATTCTAAGTCTGAGGTGGGGGAAAACAGCAGGGCAGAAAGCATAAAGAAAAAACATAAGCCAATACACCTGAAAGTAAAAGAGGCAATAAAATGAGATACTGTGTCTTTTCCTGACACTGAAGAAAAAGTAACCTGAAGTTAAAAGGATAAAAAGGATAAAAGGGTAGGATGAAGATAAAACTAATTTCTAAAGCTATTCTTTCTGAAAAAAAATTGTTATATTTTGATTAATCACATTGTTGCAGAAATGCTTCTGGACCTGTTACACCACTTAGGGTTTTGTCAAAACTGAGTCTCTCCATGTGTCCTTTTGACAATCCCTTTCTTTTAATAAAGAGTAGTTACAAACTTCATACTTTTCTTGTAGCCACACTAAAATTCTCTAGAGTTCCTGGATGTATGGGCACGTCCAACCACAAAAAAACCAAAAGGAATTCTTGCAGAACAGAAAGATCCAAAGTTTGTAAGCAATAAATCCCCAAGGTCTCAAAGAGAAGACATGAAATACCAGTATTTTGTAGCCAGAAACTGCCCTGATTCTTAAGGACACAGTGTGTTTAAATTAGGTTCAATTGCTCCATTGAACTAAAGCTAGAAGAGCTCCTGAGGAACTGCAGAGCTGCAAAGTACAGCAAACAAAGGCTATAATGCTTTTACCTATTCCAGAATGAAAAGTGCATTTGATGGGGAAACACTTCCTCTTTTGTGGAATCCCCACAGCTCTGTTTTGCCATGCAATGGCTCCATCAGTGCCAGCACTGATGTGGCTCTGGCAAACACAGAAGGATGCCTGCCAGGACTCATTACTTCCTATTATTCTATGCCCTTTTTGCCTAACATATCATTCCCTTTTGGAGCTTCCTCTAGCTCACTGGTTTGCATTTAAAAACCCTGCCAGTGATTTTAAAACACTGTTCTATCACTAAAGACAGTAGAGCAAAGCAAGCTCCATGCCTCATCCTGACAAGAGACCCAGTTTTACACAGTCTGCAAATATCCTCCTCTCTGCCTCTGGGAAAACAAATTAGTTGCTTGGGCAATAGATCAGGAGTGGCTCATTTGGTGTTTACTTACATCTTCCATGGCTGCTAACACACTTCATGACCTGCTATTAACTCTTTACCTCACCTCTGCTCTAGTGCCACTCTGCAATCAGGCAGGCAATTCTCCATTTTCTCCAGATTTTTTAAGCTCTGCTCCCAGTAGTGTTGATCCAGGGCAGGGGTTCAGGCCAAGGCTCTGAAGTGCTGCCATGTTTCTGTCAAATCAGTAACATCTTTCTTACACCCAGTGTAACTTCTTTTCACACCCAAACTATCATACACTTGTCTTCTCCTCCAAGTTCCATCACCTATTAGATCAAATGTCACCTATTTGACCTGATAATAAACTCAATTCCATAATTAATGATTTTAAATCTACTTTTAAAAAGCCTCTTATGAAACTTTCTAAGTATTGTCAAAGTTACTCAATTACTACGAAAGCATCACAGCCAGAATTCAAACACAATCCTGCAAGTTAAATGTTTGGAGAATTTGATACTGTAGGACCAGGAATTTGAGCTGTAGGACCAGACCCCATTCTGTCCCCACCTTATCTTGCTGGGCCATGCACTTCACAAAGAAATTTAAGGCAGGCCTGGCAATTTCAAGCCTCTAAACAACATAATCTATCAATGTCTAGAACTGCAGGATAAAAAAAAACCCTGTTAAAGTCATGGAAAACTAATTCTATCAGTTAATGTCATTTTTAACCAACTCTGTGACCCTCTTAAACAAAGTTCTCACAGAACTCAAGTGATCACTGAATGGCTTGTTCTGAATGTCTGCTGGTTTCATTGAGTTTGGCTGGTGATGGAGCCACCACAATGGGGACCTTCTAAACATATTGACAAAGAAGGACACCCTTGGAGTCCCCAGACATCCCCAAAAAGTTACTTTCCTTGCTGGGGAGCAGCTGGCAGAACAAAGAAACAGTCATAATTCCATAGTCAAACATAATACACCTTGGAAGAACTAAAAGATCATATAAATACTCTCACTTCACATGTCCAGCAGGTCGAGGGAGGTTCTCCTCCCCTTCTACTCTGCCCTCTGAGACCACAGCTGGAGTATTGTGTCTACTTCTGGGCTCCCCAGTTCAAGAGGGTCAGGGATCCACTTCAGAGAGTACAAGGATAATGAAGGGACTGGAACAACTGTTTTATGGGGAAAGGCTGAGAGACTTGAACTTCTTAACTGTGAGGGTTACAGAGCACTGGAACAGGCTGCCCAGAGAGGTTGTGGAATCTCCTTCTCTGGAGACTTTCAAGACCCATCTGGACACATTTCTGAGTGACCTGCCCTAGTTTCTGTGGTGGTCCTGCCCTGGTAGGTGGGTTGGACTCGACCTCCAGAGACCTCTTCCAACCTCCACCATTCTGTGATTCATTATATTTTCATTTTACAAGCCATTAAAACAAAAAGACTATTTAATTCTTAATGCATCATTTTTAGTAAAACATCTTACTGCTCAGATTTTCTACACATTTGTTTTTAAAATTTTCATTAAGTTTCTTTTCTAAAAGAAAAAGGGTTTTATCTTAAAACTCTTTGAATAAAAACACTGTGTAGCACCTTAGGGAACTTCACCTGCTCTGTGCTTCCACTTTGAAAAGACATGTTTGATACTGAAAGTCTATCCTGAAACCTGGTAAAGCAAATATATGCCCAGTGCAGTCAGCTCTGCAGATCATCCCTGCAGTCCTACTCAAAGTTGTTTAGATGAGAGCTTTTGCATTATAGGAGGAGGTAAAGAAATTTCATTCCCACAACTTATTCCCTTACACCAAAACTCCTAAAAAACTTCCTTTAAAATTCTTAATGCACTGGAAAAAATGAAAATAGTGTTTCCTGAGGAATTATTTGTTAAATTGACTTGCTTAAAAAAAAATAATAAATAGAATGGAAATACTTAGAAATATCAGCAAATACACAGTATCCAGTTTTACCTGACACACTAGCAGACAAATACCAGAGGTTCTTGCTCATAGAGATGTAAATGTTAGACTGGTAATGACATCTGTAGGTTGGGTGGTACTAAAATTCTGATTTAAGATTCCTTTTTTCCATTTAACACACACATGGCTGGTAAGACCATACATTTAGTTAAACACCATGGCAACCCACATCTCAGCATTGAGGCACATACATTTCCCCAACTGGTACAACGAGTATTCATGATCCATACCAGTAAATTATTGACAATATACTGCAAAGCATGTCTCCACAGACCAGAGCCTGCTCCAATACACTGCTGGACATAAAAATTGCATGTGCAAGTCATGGTGGAAGAGGGAAAATGCTCCAGAACATGGTAGAGGTAACAAACAAACCAGGTTATTGAGTGATTATACTGAAGGAACTCTCAGGCAAAATCAGAAACCATTACTTGAGTATTTGCCTCTCCATGAGCCAATAACAGCTAAGGACTTACTGTAGCCAGTCAGATCAGAATACCATGCAGAAGAAAGTCTAGTTTTATCTGCATTTGCAACAGAAAGTATAAAGATATATTTAAGTAATTTGCAATGTGCCTCTGATGTGCTTTTCCCCTCATATTTTGATTTTTAAGCAATAATTCTTTGAGGCTAGCTGAAGTATGGCTCATGATTGTGTCCTAAAAGCTCTAAATAAGAAGCAAGACAGGCTAATTTAAGGCAAGACATGTATTAAATACAGGCTTAGTTAAATAAACCTTTTTTCCAGAAATCACCATCTATTAGATGTTTATAGGGACAGCAAGAACATTTGACTTTGTCTCCAAAGTGACCTCAGACAGGCAGTCATCACACAAACAAGTTTGGGAATACTAGTAAAAATTAAATTTATAAAAAGTATTTTTAAAACTATGGTTATTTTGAAAGGCAAACATTTTATCAAGAGTTTTTCAGTTCAATAATCATTCAATCTGAAATACGTTGAAGATCATGCAAAAAATCTCATTGACTTCCAAGGAGTTTGGATCATGCCTTAAGTAAAAAATATTCCTATTTTCTATAGACTCTAGAGAAAACTTTTACCAAATAGAGATATTTTTTCATTGCAGAACTGTTAACCAGTATTGTTTTCCTTCTGTTTTATCATGAAGAACTCTTTGAAATAAAGCACCATTTCAATTTTAATAGCAAGACACATGAGTTGAAAGCTTTTAGGTTTGTTTCAAGGAAATACTTGAGCTGAGTGAATAATTCCTTTGTGAATTATTTATTTGATGACTTTTGCTATTTGCCTGTTTACAAATTGTTTCTACAAATGGTACAGCCATGGGAAAAAACTAAGCCATCCTACTGCAGTGGGAATATCAGAGTATAGAACATTTTCTTTAAGCATCCCATAGACTTCTGCAGCTGGACTACTATTGCTGTACATTTCTCTTCATTGGCTGAATGTAAGAGGCATTAAAGAGTTATTTTCCAGGAAAAAAAGTTCAATGTCTAACAAACCTGCCATTTTCTCTTCTTCATTTAACATGTTATGGCATCACATTGCTTGAGCTGATGTGCTCACCTTAAGACTTAAGTAAAGTTACAGTGGAAAGTCAAAGGAAAAACAAAGCAAGTTTCCCACCATATGTGTCATGATGCTTTAAAGATCATATATTATGCAGTGAACTTTGTCTGGTCAGTTATCAGCTTGGGAAGTCCTTAGCTGTGGGTTTGATCTCCACTTTACTGAGGAGTTTTCTGCATTTGCAAGTTGTGAAGTTAAAAAGAATATTGACAATGCTTCAGTATAAAACCAGCTAATCAAAAAATAAAGCAGCCAAACCCAAAGAAAGAGCAGCAGAGTAACTGTCTCTACCAAGGACTGCACTGGTACACACAGCAAAGGATTTACTGGGAGTCTCCCCAGTCTGCCTTGCTGCACTTTCCTGCCTCTCCCTGTGCTTCTTTGAGGCTTTACTGTCTTAATTATAGTCCTATGTGTTGCTTCTTTCAGCATTTCATGCTAAATTTCTGGTCATGTTAAAAATAAGCTTTTTAGGCTGCGCGATAGGTCTCCTGCACTCTTAAAATCCTCACCCATTCTCCTGAGCACTGTTGGTGTATCAGCAAAAATAGCTACTTTCTAGTACACACATAAAACAAGTAGAAAGCTGAACCATAAATCCTGGATGTTGAAAAGCAGAGTATCAAATAAATGGAGATACATTTAAGTTTTCTAAAAAAACAAAATTATAAAAAAGATCTCCTTTCTACTCAACAGGCAACAGAAGTTTTCCTGAACATGTGTGATAGCATAAACAGATTATATGGCCTTGAAGGAAAAATGCTGTCAGAAAGGTATTCTGCTACCCATGTGATCAAAAGCTTGGCAGGATATAGAGGTTTAAGTGTGCTGAAAGAAGGAGCAGAGTGATTTTTTTTTTTAGATAGAGAACAGAAGAGAATCTAGAATGAGATGGTTTATGACATGAAATAATATCACAGATTGGCAAAATACTGCTCCCTGAAGATAGCCAGTAGATTGATCCCATTGGTACTATAAGAATATTTTAGTGATTATGATGATGACTGAAAACATTCCGGATGTTCTCAGATAAATAGATAAGAGGTGAAATAATGCATTTGAAGGCTGAGGAAGTTTTGTCTTTAGCTGCAAGGAGCCAGGAATTCACTCAGGAAATCTCACAACCTAACTTCAAACCATTAAATATATCTGACTCTTTTTTTAGAGCAGTTTAATGGCACTGCAGTTTCACTAACTTCAAACATTTATCCCCATTTACATCATTCTACCCAAGAAAAAAAAACAAACAAGACAATTTCAACCCATAACAGGCTAAACAATGTCCCTAAACAACACCTTAGGCTACCTGTGAGGTCTTCTTCCCTAACAGCCTCAAGGGATGTTCTACTTGGCATCCTTAGAATAAGTGCCAGAGCTGCCTACACAAAGTATGTTTGTGTGATTTAATTTACAAAAAGATGTTAGTTATGATTCTCATTACCATAAGGTAACATTAAACAGCTCCTAAAAATACAACCTTAGTGAAAACAAATGCATCTCAAAAGCCTTCCATGAACCTAATACATTAAAAGCAGACACTTCTGGAGACCTACAGTAATTTACTGTTCTCTCTTTAATTTAGTCCTGCTGGGCTGATATCCTAGCTATCTAAGATTACCTGGTGTTATAATTAAGGAAGCAATATGATCTGAATGAAAATCCAAGCAGCAGAGTTCAAGTCTTAGATGCACACAGAATTCTATCATTATCCTAGAAACTCCTGTTTTCTCCTCAGCTTCTTATACATGTGAACATGCTATTTTATTTACTTTACAAGAACGTTTTGTAACTGATGTCCCCAGGATCTTTGCCTGAGGGGAAAAAAGTGCTACATAAACCTCTACCATACTTAAGAGGAATGGAGCCTTTTAAAAGGAAAAAAAAAAATCAGGCCACTTCCCCTCCACATTCTTTTCATTTGATATGTCAAAGGTACCTGGCATAGAACAATTTGAGATTCACAGAGCTGACAGATGGATGCCATAGGGTGATCAAGACCTCCCCAACATACACACCCTTTATATTAACAACTGGAAATCTGATAATGATGCACAAGTGGAACCAAATGTGGGCAAGGGACTGGTCAGAACAGACCCAAAACCAAAACCAATCATATTTAGAGCAACGTAGGAGCAGTGTTTCTGCAAATTTAACTTAGAGAACCTGGAGATAAAAAGGTCACAGGAACTTTTAAGTCAGATGCTGCAGAACTGAAACAGAAGGTAAATTTCACACCAGGAGCTACGTGAACAAAATAGCCCCAACTTGCCACACTGAGATCAGAATGATGCTGGTCCTTATTCACATGGTACTTCCCCTTCTTTCCTTTGAAAAGACTTACATATAAGATGTGAATGTTATGATTCCTTATTCTACCCCCCCCTAAACCACTCAGGCCCTAAACAGGGGCTTCACATCCATCAGAACTAGCAGCTCAGTCTTTTGTTTGGATATGAATACCTGTAATGACTAAGTCAGTGGAGCTGTTCAGGAGCTGGAATAAACCCAGTGACTTTACTGGGAATTTTGAAGAAGAAGAAATTGCAGGTTTCAGCCTGGAAGATGAGAAGATTTGAGGCTGTAGTTCCAGCCAATGCACAAATTCATTTTAAACCACCTTTACCATGCCACTTTGACTCTCATTTCCAAATTGCTGCCTTGTAAAAAATAGCAATGCTAATTACCCTGAGACCCTTAGTCAGGCTGGGCAGCACTGCCTTGCATAAGTGCTGTTGAACTGAGGGTGGCTGGGAATCAGTGGGGATCTCTATATCACTGGGATGTGTGACACACCAACACTGAACCTGAACCTTGAGCAGGGTTCTTCTCTAGCTCTTCTCAGAAGGGATTAATAACCTATTCTGAAAAGCAACCTCATTTTAAGACACAACGAAATGCAGTTTCACATTTAGTGCTGGAGACACCCAGAATTACAGGTAAGAAATTCACCCTTAATGAAAATTGATGGGTCCTGGGGATCTAAGTCACTGAGGCACTTCTCAGTCTTTAACCTAGGTCTACTCCCACTGGGA
>NW_009954140.1:1977430-1999218 GCF_000747805.2 Chaetura pelagica | reverse complement strand
GCTTTCCAGGGAGGAGGAACAGAGTTAGGTCACTGCTGAAACCTTTAACGAATTCCAAACTAACTGCATTAAAAAAATTAAAAATTAAAATATTCACAGTTGAAGTCTACTGAGAACATTAGAAGCTATATTACAATACTTTTCTTAAGGACTCTAGATTTCTTTCAGAGGCTGTGCAAAGAGGAGCAGTTTTCTGTTCTTGAGTTCCCTAAACACTCGATACTTTGCAGTCAGAGAAAATGTTCTAACATCTATAACAAGGCAAAATTTTCAGCAAATATAGGTCAATCTTTCACACCAGTAATATTAATTATGCAAGACAAGGCAAATTTAGAAAACACAAAGAATAAAGAAATACAGATATTATGCAAATAACAATTTTACCCAAAATGTAATAACAATGACTACTAAAACCTAACCTGAAGCCATATTAATCCTCTCTTCATAAAGAACTGATTTACTAAATAAAAATAACCATTACAGTTTCATTAACAAACCTGGGTAGCAGATTATGCAACCTTTCATGCTGAATTTATTGCCCCTCCCCCCATTCATTTGCACATCCTGCTGAGAAAAAAAAAAACCAAATCAGTCTGAGGCAGATTGATTGTATTGACCTTCTTTCTGTTAAATTAAACCCACTGTAAACCTAAATTGGCAAACCTCAATCATCCAGCTATGATGATCAGAGATTCAAGTGGGAGTGTGTGGAGGGGAGTTCTCATGTATGTTAAGCTATGAAACGCTAAGGTTAATAAAAAAAAATGTAAATAATGCTAATAAAGAGAATCCAGATGTTCAAGGTGTAATCATACAGTGATATAAGACTTCAGATAAGGTCAGCAAGTTGCCAGGACCTGGGAGTCTACTGAAAAGAAACTCTACTCAGACATTCTGCTCAGGAGCTCAGCAGCACAGGGGGAGCTGTGGATTTAACCCCCAAAATCAAAGAAACAATTTCTGGGAGTTCAAATTACTGTGTGTGTGGTGTTTGGTTTTGTTTGGGCACAGAGAGGGTTGTTTGCTCGTTTTGTTGTGCTCATCTAAATGAAGGTTGTTGGGAGGGCAGTTCTGCACTTTTCTGTTGAAATTAATTGAAAAATAATTATCTCTAATTTCCTTCTGCCTCTTGCTGTTACTTGCTATAATCCATAGTTCTAACTGTTCCCTCAGAAGTGCAGGGAGAGTTGCTTAACTTGAATTTCTCAGGAGTGATAACACAGAAGTGCTCTGCCAGTGACCCAGAGCTGCAGAGCAGTGAAGAACTGACTGAACAGACTCAGAGCAGATGGTTGCATGTCAGAACATGGTAGTACAGCTTTTCTGGAGCAGAAGGGAGAATGAGAGGCAATCCACAGTCCTGACTACCTCAGAGGGAACAGATTCATGAATGAAGTTCTAGTATATTTAGGATATTTAATAAATCCAAGTATGTTGTAAGTAAAAGAAATATTTTTGCTATATTAATTTTGTGTCACCTTATATGTAGTTCTTAGAGTTTTCTTTGCTTTGGTGACATCTAGTGTGACATCTCACTGCACAGTTGTAGGGGTATAGTCCTCACATACTACACACCCTTAGAGCCTTCATTCCTTGCCCTGGCAGCTTCCTCCTCTGCCCAGGTTCAGGCTCCCTCAGCAAAACTTCCTGGTTTCAGAATAGCTCAGTTTACACTGTTAAAAATAAACTATTAGGAAATTTATTTATTTATTTTAAATATAACCATACCTATTTGACACACACAACCACACACCTCTTCTAGCAGATGGGAAATTTTCCTTCAACTAGTGCTGTTCTTGAATCTTAATTACATGAGGCTTTTAAAGTGTTGTAAAGACAAAAGATGAAGCAAAACCAAGTCAGCAGGGCTTTTCCCTTCTGGATTACACAAGAACTTAGACCTCTTCTGTAATAAATTTACTTTGACAGCTGCTAAAAAATTTACCAAGCTTGACAACGTGCACAGAAAGCAAAATAGGACAAACAGTTGTGTGGGCTTCCCTGGGAACCCCAAGAAAATCTGTTTATTTTAAAGAAATAATATTTCATTATATCTGTGTGGCAAATTTCAAATGATAGGTTTGTTGGCAACATCCTACTCTCCCACAAGTGCTATTTTATGTAGTCATTTTGTAGACAATGAATTCTTCTCTCATATGTAGCTCTGAAGAATAAATGAAGGTTCAGTTTGAGCAAGCACTGGGTTTGTATTTGGAATACAAAACACACTGCCTTGTCAGGAAAAGTAAATTCTCCTTTTCAGACTAAGATAAAGCAGAAAAACAGTGCTTTGATGATTCCTACAATGAATTTGGAGAAATGACTTTGAAGAATTCTGAGCTTCTCAGAATTTCACTTTCAGCTACAAAAGAAGATTAGTTTGGTTTGGTAGCTGTATAGATTTGAATCCATCTCACTTTCCCCCTTAATGCTTCCCAAGTGCTAATGGCAGCACAAAAGACTTCAGTGGTTCAACAGAAATGAAAACAAATTGCAGGAACTGTGGCCAAACTAAGTCCTGGGACTGCTGCATGTCAAATGAGAGTCAACTGTTTACTCTGGCAGCACTGAGGGCAGATTGCTGCATTGATTTGTTTCACTGCACCTCACATTCTTATCACATCCTCAAGCCTTGGCTCCAGCAAATTTGGAAGGAGATAACCCAGGATACTAGAGGAAGAACATGTGCTATCAAGTGATGGTTTAAATGTGATTGACTGAAATATACTGATTTCACATGGTAGGACTTGAAATGTCATTTTGAACAGAAGAAGAAGGGCAGTAGCTCATGGCTGCTGCATAGATGAAGCAACACAAGAAAACTTCTTGACTATACAAAATACACCTTTCCTAATTTTTACTCTTTGAAATGTCACTTCCGTTTGGCCCTTGTTTGTTTTCCTACGTGCTCAAAGTGAAGCATTTAACAGGAATTATGGCTGGCAAGCAAAGTTCCTAAGCAACATTTATGTCATACCTTAGGAAGGCACTGCAGAACTCAGAGGGATGCAGGAAAAATATAAGACCTCACAGTTTCTTCAGAGCTTACAGAGAAATTCAACATTCAATCCTAAAGAGATATTTTTTCCTGGCTGATAGGAGATACATCATACCCAGCACTGGGGGCCAGAGCATCCCAGACAGATAATCCAAGTTGTAAAACATTCCTCATCCACTTTCAGAAGCTGATAATTAATGGCATATAAAAAATCACTTTACTTCACATACAAGTACCATAAATTCTCTGTATTTCACCATAAAAATTCTTGATTTCAGCATCCCTTAGGGATTTTAGGAGTGTGCACCCATGAGCTTCTTTTCCCAAATGGAAACATGCTAGAACGTGAAGATTTCCTCAGACCTCCAGATAAATCAATTTCAGTCATACTTGTGGGTTATTCTGCAAGAAGAACATCCTACAGGAGATATTTTTTAAAAAATCATTTCTTTAAAAACTCTAAGTGGAGAAAGAGAGGTGATTTTTTCAAATAATCTTATTCCTCACTCTCTTAAACATCTTAAGCTATCAGTAAATGAAGGAAGATTTCACAATGTATTTCCTGGAGCTATTTCTGCTCATACAAAATATCTGGAGAGACTCTTGCTAAACATCTAAAATCCATCTATTTATACTGGGTGGATTATCAACAAAAGATACTGAATAGAACAGTTTTTTTTAAATTAGGAGTTACTTTAACATACCCATTTGGAATACATACACTTTTTTCCCCATGCTGTTTACTTTTCCTCTTTTCCCCCCTCCCTCTGAGGCATCCTGGACTTCATGAATGTATTTCCAACTAAGCAGAATTCAGATACAGCAATAAAATACCTCTGGAATTCAGATGTGACAATAAAGCTTCTTCAAACAAATCCATTCAGAAGGACCCTCAGTTCCTCTCCAGCTCTCATGTTTAGCACATTTTACAAATACTGGGTTTTGTACCACTAGGTTGAAGGGTTTCCTTTCAAGTCCCCATCAAGTTTTGTTATTTTTATGCCTTTTGTTTTGCATTTATAGTTGCAGACATTGAAGACACTACTGGGAGCATCTGTCTAGCTCTATCACAGCACTGTCCCAGCTGGAATAGTATTGTGGTCTACAAAGTGGGAGCAGATTACTTTCTTCCAAGCAAAAGCCTATTTCAATATCTTTGCTTCTTCACAGGCATTTCTTGGTGGTGACACATTCTGGAATTATGAACTGCAAAATGCACCCTTTGTAACGTGGGCAGAGTGATAATTACATGGGACTCAGCCAAAAAAAATGATAAAAAAAAATATCACATACTGCAAGTAGAAAAGACTAAATCAGTGGGACATCTTAAAAAAAAACAGAGCTTGAGAATCAGCAATTACAAATACCAAGTGAATCTAAGAAATTAGCATTAATGAGGTATAACGAAAGCAATGTGACCTTTGAATTGGCATAAAACAAAGAAACCACAGTAAATGAGTTTGACACAAAAGCTGAAATCACAGAATCATAGAATCAAAGAATGGTTTGAGTTGGAAGAGACTTTTAAGATAATCTTGTTCCAACCCCCCTGCATGGGCAGGGACACCTCCCACTAGATCAGATTGCTCAGAGCCCCATCCAACCTGGCCTCAGGGATGGGGCTTCCAGAACTTCCCTGGGCAACCTGTTCCAGTGTTTCACCACCCTCACACTAAAGAACCTCTTAATATCTAACCTAAATCTCTCCTCCTTCAATTATAATCCATTACTCCTTGTCCTCTCACTACACATCCTTGTAAAAAGCCCCTCCCCAGCTTTTCTGTAGCCCCTTCAGGTACCAAAAGGCCATAATGAAGCTTCCTCAGAGCCTTCTCTTCTCCAGACTGAGCAACCCCAGCTCTCTCAGCCTGTCTTTGTAGGAGAGCTGCTGCAGCCCTCTGATCATTTTTGCAGCCCTCCTCTCCTCCTCTTGAGTCACTCCAAGAGCTCAATGTCCTTCTTGTGCTGAGGGCTCCAGAGCTGTACTCAGTACTCCAGGTGGGGTCTCAAGAGTGCAGAGTAGATGGGCAGAATCACCTCCCTTGACCTGCTGGTCACACTTCTTTTGATGCAGCTGAGGACATGGTTGGCTTTCTGGGCTGCAAGTGCTCATGTTGAGCTCTTCATCAACAAGCACTCCCAAGACCTTCTCCTCAAGGCTGTTCTCAGTCCATTCTCTGCCAACTCTATTTGTGTCTGTGGTTGCCCCAGACCAGGCACACACAGGGAAATCCCAGCATTCAGAGAAAGCATAAGAACTTGGTGCTAGAAATTAAAAAGGGCTGTGTGAAAGGAGTTGATGGTGTCAGACTAGCACTCTGTGGACAGCTCACCATACCACCAAGGGCATGAACTGAGGACAGGGTGCTTCTTTGGCCAGCCAAGCTGCCTTGTGCACCTGCTGTGCACACAGACACACCCCAGGGCAGTGCAGCCCAGGTGCCCAGACAGCATCAGCAGAGGGGGCAGCAACTTTGTGCAGGATTCAAGACCTGAGTCAACCAGAAGCTCCAAATCAATCTTTAGTGAGGAAAGGCTTTCCTCTATGGTGCTAGTCCCCTCCAATGGAGTGGCACCAGAGGCAGTGAAAATACTGTGTGACAAGCTGCTCTCAAGAGATTTCCACAGCAATTTTCCACCTTAACAGATCAGGCCTTACAGAACATGTTCCTGAGCATCTGTATCACTGCACCTCAGAATCACTTGGTTCAGAAAACAAGCCTGGCTGGGTTTTAGAACCAAAGTGACAGAGAGGCAGGTGCACAGCAGGGTTCATTAATTGAAGTCTGCTGCTTTTAGCTGCTGGGTGGTAACCATAGCTTGGGGTCACCTCTGGAGAACTTAATCTTATAAACCCTGACAAGTGTGTATCTTGCCAGAGCTAATCTCTGTGCTTTGTACACGTTCCTCACCACAGCAGCTACTGAGCACAGACAGAGTCCCCACCAGCCCCTGCCAGGCCACCCAGCCAGTACAGACACCAAGCTTGGATGCTGTCTGAGGTCAGGCTGGGCAGGGGCACCCAGAGGGGTCAGCAGCAGCACAGGGCCAGCCTGCAGCAACAGGGCTGGGTCAGCAGCACTTTGCAGGCTTTGTACTTCCAGGGAGGCAGGCTGTATGTACAGAGTAACACAAAGCCATAACCAAACAACACTACTGAATGCAAACATCTTGCTGTGTTAGGATAAACACACCCACAGTAGAGATCTGAAATTCTCAAGGAAAACCAATCATCTACACATTACTTAGTTTAAACCTTCCCAGAGTTGAGTATATAATTTGCAACAAGCAATTTCCCTATGAAAACAGCTGCTTTTTGTCATCTAGGATTTTTCCTCATTTACTTGTTTTTCTTGTGATCATTCCTCCTCTTTTATTCTATATGTATAAGATCCATATATTCACATAGAAACAAGTACAAGAAGAAAAAGAAAAGGCAGATTAGATACCTGATGTGAGAGTTCATCTTACTGCTCCAAAGAGAAGGAACTCATTCAACTCCCTTAGACATCAACTTTTATTTAGTTCAGCTGGAGGTCAATGGGAGCTGAGTGCCTTCAGCAACCTGAGAAGGACCATTTAGCATTTTACAGGGCTGTAACTTGTAGCTATTTATGTAATTCAATTGGGCAGGACCTATAAACTGAGAGGACACTAAAAGCATCTGCTCTTGAAAGATGCTGAGTGTCCTCACTGCTAAGGAGACCCCGGCATCATGGTCATGAATGGCAGTGCAGGTACTTCCCCCACCAGCTTGGTGCTTGCACAGACTTTTCCCTTCCTCTGTCATAGCTAATGCAGTAAGATTACAAGCCCAAGGACCTGCTAAATGTATCAGCAAAGTGACTTCTCTAAACCCTACAGAATTACTAAAGGATCAATTTTGACCCTGCATTTTAGGGAAAAATAAATTTTTAAGACTTGAAGCGATGGTGAGTCTTGTGTAAGCACAGGTAGTTGACATGCAGCTGATACCTTCTCCTTCTCTGGTACACATTCCTTCTCTGGTACACACACCATGCCTGCTGTGCAAGCCTAGAGCTTCCTCAGTTTTGTCAGATTCCACTCTCAGCCCCAAAATATGTTTGTGTCCTTAAAGGCAGGGAAAACTCTTCCACATCCAAAGAGCAGAACACGACTTAAGCATCCTTCTTGGCTCATAAAATGTACATGGGATCTTATAGGCACAAAAACCCCCCTTCCACTTTATGGTCACATAAGACTTCCACTTTGAAAGGACAGTTTTTAAGGAACAGTAGACACAGAAGTCATATTCCAGCTTTGTGCATCCTAAATGAGAGGGAAGGCTTGTGGGTCGCTGTCAGTCACAGCCATCGCTCCTGCCCGTGCACTGCAGGCTGCTCTATGGCCACTGAGCAGGGGAAGGGCTACGAAGGAGCCCTCAGCAAATGTCTGGAAATTGAATTTTTGTCCTAATAAAAGTCCACAGATGTGAGAAAGCAATTCTGTTCATTTCAGGCGGGAGCAGTTTCTCTGTCAGGCGCCTGTTCTTCCAGAGACGGAGCTTTCATGAAAGGTTTAGCTACGTTGCCAATGATGAAAAATGGCAAAATAGCTGTTCTGCTTTTACTGTGTTGTGTCTACAGTGCTTCTGAGCCAGCTGCTGAAAGGGATGTGTCAGGCAGGAACACGGCAATATTCAACTAACTGATTTCTTAATAGAAGAGGAAAAAACTGTTTTGAGGACACAGCTTATCTAAATGATTGTTTTGGTTTAGGCAGCCTCACATTTTGCTGTCAATTACATGCAGATTTTAACAGGCTACACATAACTAATCAGCAAAGGGAAGAAAACCACCATGAAGGAGTTCTCTGTTTAAAAATAAGAATGATTGAATAACGAGACTAATGCCTACATCTTCCAAAGAAAAAGCTTTAAATATAAGGCTCAGATTTATATGGTAGTAATAATGGATCACACTGTCAGGACTGCCCAGAAGCACAGAGCAGCCTTAACTACCTACCCAGGGATTCCCCTGAGTTACATGTTTCTCTAGATAGAGAAAATTCTTCTGACCCTCTCAACCTTCTCTTTTTTTTTTTTTTTTTTTTTTTTAAGTGCATATGGTATTTTTGTTTCTGGCACTCCTGCTTCTCTCAGAGAGAAAGAAAGAGAACCTGTCAAAATGTGTAAGTAGCAAATATTTCAGATTACCCAAATTGTCCAGCAAAAGAGAAAGCAGGCACTTCTCTAAATTTAACGTGGAAATTTCAGGACTGACTTTCCAGCTGGCTCTGTATCTGTGTGTATCTATGTTATCTCCTTTCTATCAAGGTTGCAAGGCTAGGATGTTAGGGAACCAGATGTTCTTTATACAACCTTGTTAAGGAACATGCAGCAGCCTATTTATCTAAAATTTTATTTCCTCTTTTTGCTGACATTTCCAACTCACACAACATCACTTAACGCTCTTTCTTGGAGCCTTTTCTGAAAACCAAGAACACTCTCTGCTTTTCTGAATGTGTTTTAAAATCTTCAACTTTTCCCCTTCTGTGATGCTGCTGTTGGTCTGTAGACAACTACAACCAAATGCAATCCTTTTACCTAACAGTGAAAACCTTTCATCTAACACTTACTCAAAATGTTTGGGTCAAAGCTACTATTCTGCAGCCCTTGAGAAGGGGTTAAGAAGAATACATCTAAGCTGAATCACACCTCTGAGGCATCACCTCCTATCATTTCAATTTCTATTTAGAGAGTTCTGGATCTTAAAATTGGTTCTCCAAAACATTTAAGCTAAATGCTGCAAGTTTAATAAAATAGATAAGATGCTTGCTGTGCTATAGAAAGCACATTTAATTGGTCCCATACATCACTGGTATTAAAGTATATCTAACAAATTGAGATGGGTCCTCCTCAGTCTTTAGCCTAATGAGGTTAGTGAATTTTACCTTCCCTTCTTAAAAAGCCATGTTATTTTTCAGTCTACACTATGACATTTACTTGTAGCATCTCTTGCTGGTTTTAATGGCCATCCCATGAAACATGTTACAGGAGGTTACCAGAAGTATGTGGGAAGAAAGAGAAAAGGACTCAAAGTAAGTAATAAAAAAGGTCAAAACTATATCATATGATAAAGACAATACATACACAGCTTCTGGAGATAGTTTTTATGAAAATGCAGCCTTTCAAACACTTTTCATGATGCTGTATGAACTTGTGGCCATCCTCTTAGGACTTTGCAAAACCAAGAGGCTGCTTGACCTTGGAAAACAAGCTTCTGAAGCAAGATACCACTACAAATAAAGAAATACACATTATTTTAGTATTTCATTAGGCAGTTGAAGTTATCTTCCTTATGCAATACTGCACTTGGAGAGGTCAAAACAAGTTCAGACAGCATTAGAGCAGCTCCTGCTGATTTTTGCTGAACTACAGGTGTCCTTGATAACACCATCACTGCACATTTTGCAGGGGAATTTAAGGAATGTGAACAGGAGTCAATGTGTTGATGTTAAACCAATATTAAAAGTATGTGTTGAAAACTTAGTGGTTTATATTGCTGTGAAAAGCCACTGAGATAAAGGGTCAAGAATCACCTTAGCCTCAGCTGTGAATGTCTGTTATTGTTCACTTTAACCACATTTTTAATATCAACTTCATACCTTCTGTTCTCTTACTTATTGCCTAGGACAACTAGTGGGTTTTTATTCATTTAAAGCCCTGTGATTTTATCCAGCATTTAGCTTTAGAGCAACAGATTTCTGCCAAAGGAGAGAGCACAATTGCCCAAGCACATTCATTCTGGGCTGATGGATGTGAAGTAGATTTTCACTGCAGAGTTCTAGGAGCCTGAGATTTCACCCCAGGAGTCTGCCAGCACCACAGTGCACTGACAGATCACTGCCTTCTGACTCCCTATTGGAATATCAATACATACAATCACAGAAAGTAATTAGTGACACCCTATTCTTCAAACAGACCTTTTGCTCTGTACCAAACTGCCAAACTAGCAGAGTTAATTATTTTACTGTGAGAGTACAAGAGTACTTTAATGTTGCATCTTAATGTCTTCATTATCTTTCTGCTAGGGAAGTACCTGCAGGCTCCAAGGAGAGCAACTTCCACATTTCAAACATTGCATATCTGTATACAATAAAAGCAGCTTTCCCTGGGACACAGGATGAAAAGTTTCCCTGCAAAGTTGGCTGGTAAAAACCTGTCAAGGCTCATAATTGCATGTATCATCATGGGTTATTGGCTGGCTGATAGTTTAGGCCAAGTCAGCCAAGTCTGGAAGATCAACAGAGCAAGAAGTAATCTAGAAAAACTTCTGTGCAGCCAGTGGCTTAAGTTTGCAAGCCAGTTTTTCAGGACTTACTCTGGTACTTTGTTCACTAAATACTCATTTCAGGAGGAAATGTAACTAACATCTTGAAGTCTCAAACAATCAGGAGGACACAGCTTACTTGGTGACTCTACCATGTCTTAATCTGGTCTAAATAAATTTATTTCTGCTCCTAGACTGTCTCTGAACACTGCTGCTAATGAGAATTTATGGTCCATGCCAAATAACAATTTTCTTATTGCTAACATGAATTATAAGCAACGTGTTTTTCTCTGTATCTCACAAAATAATACTCTTTTACAGGGAGAAATGTGAATAAATTCGGATGTCAACTATTTAAAATTTCTCTTTATCTTTACATGCAAATGTAACTGCATTGACTGCAGCAGGTGTCCATAACATAAGATTTAACTCTATATTGCACCTATAATTTCCATTTTTAATGTTACTCAGGGACAGAAAACACACATTTTCTAAGACATTAAGACATCTTAGAGTTCTGACAACATGAGCTACTGTTGGTATATTATTTTTTCTCTTTCACATGGAACAAGCAGCCACATACACACAGCAATAAGCCCTTACAACAAGGTGTTCTCAGGAATAACAGATCCCTTGCCCAGCTCTGAAAACAAGCTCAGTTTACAATGTGTTGGTTTTTTTCAGCACAGCAAATGATGCCAAGTGATTCAACTCTCACATCCATTTGCAGAAACAATTATAAAAGAGGTGATAGCATATAAATCTCCTAAGCCCCAGTGTATCTTCCAATCCTGATTTAAAAACCAAATGCCTGCATTGTGAAAATCATGTTTAATAATTCTTCTTATGGGTACTGTGCAGGGAAATAAAAGTAGTGTAGCTTTAGGCACATTTTGCACACTGCTGTGTTTGCCTGTCTCCCTGAACAGGAGTTAAAAACTACTGGAAATAAACATAAGATCTGCATTTTCTCCCATTTCAAATTTTACAGCTACCAGAGGTTTGCATTTTGCTCACACATGTTGTCAGAGGAGAAAGGATGAAAAACTGACCTTTGAATCAGTAACAAAAGCCTTGTCAAAACCAGCTGAATATACAGAATTAAGCCTGTAGTCATGAGATACAGTTTCTCAGTTACAATAGGTCCTTCAGAACAGGGTGGGAAAGGTACATTTTCGATCTGCAATACTTAACTGCAAAATAAGAATATTTTTCTAGTGCTTTCCTCTGTATTCTACAGCTTTTGTTCTAACAAGAACACAGCCACATCCTGACATCATCTACTACTTAGATGTTGTATATGTTGTGCACACTCTAACTACCTTCACAAGTCACTTGGAATTAATAGAGAGATTTTTCTCTTAAAACTCCCATATTTAAAATAGCTTCTGACCACACCTCACCTTTCCTGAGTGATGGAACAAGCCCTGCTCCTTCCCCATCCAGGAGCCTGAAAATACAGTCTGCTTCATACAGCCCAAATATGTTCTAATTAAAAAATAAATTGAGTAGTGTCTTTGGGGAAAGAGCCTGGGAGGCTGAGGATACTGTCTCTTTTTCTATGCAGCTTGCCTGCCATAGTCTTTCCTTTTCAGAAGCAGGTATCTGGCCAGATTCTGTGGGATCAGTGGAGCTTCACCAGTTGACAAAATGAGGGTTTGTCACTTTGTGTGTGGAAAGCTGCTGGCATGTGTTTTCCAGTGTTTCCCCAGAGATCCATTGTCTTCTGGTTGTCCCATTGCTTCCTGTCATTTGTCTCAGATTGTTATTTCACTTTGATTTTGAGTGGAGTTGCAAATAAATGGGCGAAAACAGTCTTGCTTCCTCCCCACCCTCAATTGGTTGCAGTCTGAAATTGTGTGTTGAAAACAAAGGAAAAAAATTAAGAAGTTGAAATTAATGATAATTATTAAAATTAATTTAAGAAGACCTGAGTGGCTGTTTCAAATCAAAAGGACTAATGCATATGTTTCAATGCTGTTACTGTTATCCCAGCATTGGAATTACAGAACTGCTGGTCAAATGTGTTCATCTTGGTACTACATAAATACAGCTAATTTTCAAACAAACATTAAAAAAACCCACAACAACCCTTCATTTTAAGTTGTGTTCTAAGACAGTTTTTCAGTAAAACATGAAGTTGAATAAATCATTGTTTATTCCAGTGAGGACACAACTCCCTGGTACTATTGGGACAGTCTTTCCTTTCAGCAGAGATGCCAGCTAAAGGAATGGAGGTGATAATGCAGAAGGCAGGTCAGGAGCCTGGGAACTGCCACTTGCACCCAGCAAGTTCCTGCCTCTCCTAGATTTAACCCTGGCTCTCCCAGTGCAGATTCCCCACCAGACATCACTGCAGGAACAAGAACCCCAGATGCAGTTATTACCAAGCAAGCACTGCAGTTCTGCATTATTCATTCAAGCAGATTCCAGGTACCCAAACCAGAAGGGCTGATCCATGCATATGAACCATGAAACAGCTTTGAAAAAAGGGGCTTTTTCCATTTTACAATCCTGCTGGAATAGCCCAGCTCGCTTCTCACGTGCAGAAAAGCAAGTAGACCCACAACTACAAATCTCTGACAGTGTTAGATGCTTCTGTTGGGAATTTCATTATCACATCCTAGGAACTACCTGCAAGTATTTTCTCAGTCTCTTTATTAAATATTGAGCTTACAGAAGCTGGTGTGTTTCATATGCACAGTATAAATGCCATTTAAAAATCACATCAAGGGTGGTGGGATGAGATTTTTCAAGGTGAGATTGAGAACTCTACTGTAAGTGGAAAAAGAATTTAATCAGTCACAGCAAATCTGTCAAACTTTCTATTCCACTGTCTGCCATGTGCAAATATGCATAATAACCATTGCTTAATAGATGAACTCCAACATACATTAAAAAATTGTTGGAATAGATGCACAAATGCTTAAAATAAAATTTGTAGCAGGATATGCCTCTAAAAATTCACTTCTGAGGCTTTTTAAATGCTTCTATGAAGGACCCTTGTTGCTTTCAATCCTCCATTTATTCTTAGTATACTGTGAGAGGGAAAAGAGACTCATTTCAGCTTCCAGATCCATTACTCTGGCCAAGTAGCATCAGTTTAGCTCGTAGGGTTTTTTCCCCAGTACTTAATTAACATTCTGTGGTATTTCTCTGCAATATTAATCTTGTTTTTTTATTCCTCTTTTTAAATAGGAATAAACATCATAAAGTATATGATTAACTAAATGCTGAAGTTAAACCTTGTGCCTGCATAGGCTCTCTCTGACATTCAACTTCAGTAGCTTCCCATGACCAGGAGCTGAGCCAGGGTTGACAAAGAAGCCAAGGAGCCACCTCACTAGTTTTGCTTTTTACAGCCACCCCCAAACATCCAGTCATTAAAGCAGGAACACATTTTTTGCTGTGTACTGAGCAAAGAGAGCAAAAGCTTTCCATGTACATCAAGAAATCACAAAAACAAACAGCAACATGTCTAGAGCCTATAGCAGCTGCTGCTCCAAGCAGTGTCAGTATAGAGCAGAAAGCCAGGGCCTAGCAATAGAGACTCAGCAGCCAGATGGTGATTGGACCTCAGTTAATTGCTCTACTTGATGCTACACTTTGTGTGAACACACACAGCTACTTGCATTCAGAGGCTTGGAAAACTCTGTGCCACCCTCCCCATGCAGGGCAGACAGGTCCTTAGCCAGCACAATAGATATGGGATTGATCCACTCCAGTGGCTTCCTAAGGGTGAGACTTCCTAAAACAACATAGCAACAGATTTCAAGAAAGAATTTGAAGATTTGGAAAATTTGTGATGAACTTCTAAAGCATAGAGGGGCAACATGCAAGAGAACAAAAAAGCTCCTGAATGAAAACCTAACAAGGTGGAAGATCAGGAAATGTATCCCAGCTTTAAGAGGTGAGGTGGGATTCCAAAACTGAAGTAGGAGATGCCAGGCAAGCAGGACACCCCAGGGTGATGCACAGTAACTTGCCACTGCAACCATTAAAACACTTTGAATGATCCTTTAGGAGCTTCAGGCTTTAGAGCTCCAGCACATAGAGGCAATCAGCTTCACACCCCAGAGATAACCACCACAAAGATAAGAAGATGCAGTATATGATACAGTTCCATGCAGCAAGACCTGTTCATTCTGAAGAGTTTCAAGCTCCAGCTAGTGAAAAAAAATAAAATTATCCTGACACACACCCATTTAAATGCTCTATTTGATGATGATCCTGTGCAGCTCCCTCAGGACCAATTTAAAGTTTACCACATCCTTTGTTTGCAGAATACTTGTAAAGTGCTTGCAGAGTTTACCAACCAATTTGGCTATTAATATTCTATTTCTCCCTCTCAACTTTCCAAAAGACTTTGAAAACAAATATTGATTTAAGAGTCTACCTCAGGATGCACATCTGCTGCTTATTTTAACATCATTTCTAGTCAACTGCAAAAACATCTGCCAAAAGAATGCAGAGACAAGCATAAACCTAAAATCTATCTCACAACATTATTTTGCATTTTCTTACTAGACAGTCATCTTTGCTCACATGGTACAGTGGATTTACACCTGAAGAGCATTTAAAATTTTTTCTTGTACCTTACTTTGCTATTGCTGCTGTCAATTACAGCAAAACTGAGCTTCCTCCGTTATATTTTACCAAGATTGACTGGACATTTGCAGTGATATATAACCAGAATGAAAGCAGAAGCACTGTAGCTATCCTGAAGCTGAAGTCTACAGGCAGACAGCCTCAGAACTTGCCTTTTTTTTTTTTTTTGAAGGCCACTTTAGCTGAGAGGAGCTGCCCTCAGAAGCAGGTGACAAACTCATTACAGCCAAGTAAGTCTGGTGACCATTCCTCATCAGTGAAAATTTGCTCTCTCATCTGCTTATTCATCATTCTGTTCCATGTCTCACATGTGGAAAAGTCACAGGACAGTAGAGCAAGATTTTTAGTGACTACAGCCCATCCTGCCTCATGCACAATGGACATCCTTTTACAAAACAACCTCAGAAAAATCACAGAGCTGTGCCCTGTGGAGTCTTCTCCCATGTATCTCTCCTGTAGAAATATCATCAGTGAATATCAGTCCAGGGGACAGGGAAGAATACAAAAGATGAAAGGTTGTCTTGGTCCAATCCTTCCATGAATGCTCATAGTATTCAAAAACAAGAGGATGCCAAGCTAATGCTCAGGAAAGGTGCTCAGCTGGTACAAACAGAGCTAGTTTCACAACCTGCTTGCATCTATGAGGGCTTGTGCTCAAGGGCTTCTTAGTTCTGCATCTAACTGCTGCCTTGGGCTCACCTGAAACAAACCTCCCCTGTTGAACCATCTTCACTCTGCAAACTGCCACTGGGGCAACTGTTCACCCTAGACCACCTGGCATCCACAACCATCCCTGCAGACCTTTGTCTCCTTTGGCAGGATGACAGCCTTGTCCTTGGTGTATTCTCTGTTTGTCACATTTCCTTTTCCATACCTTGTGAGAGCACAGGGAACTCCACGTTCCCTTTGAAGCACAGATCAGCTCTGTCTCAGGACAGAATGACATGATTCAGTTAGGCTCTGGTGACAGGAGTGTGGTAGCCCATTGCCAACTGCACTATCAGCAGCAAGGACTACTTTGGACTGCAAAGTTTTCAGAGTTAACGAGTATATAAACACAATTAAAGCAAGAGCTGCACTTTGTGTTCATTTTATTTTGATAGCTGTGCTTCAGCTGTGATTATACTGCTCTGTGCTAGGAAATGTGCTGCCAGATAATGAACCTCAATATAAGACCCAGCAATTAAATATTTGCCAAGAGTTGGACTGAGACCACCAAATCATAGACAGGTTCTAAAATATAGAGATTAGTGAAGTGCTAATCAGGTCCTGCAGCGTTTTTTTGTGACTAACCAGACAGAAAGAGGCCACAATATTTGGCTTAGAAACTAAGGATCCCAGAAGGTGCATATCAGCACAGCTCTCATGCCAGCAGCTGAAAACACAGGCCACAGAGGACAAGTAGTAAAAATACACAAGCCTTCTCCCCAGCAGATAATCATCATCATTCACCCAAATTGTTATTTTTCCACACTGAAATCCCAACCTCCAGCCCACATTTGACTGATGGTGCTGGCAAAGGGGGCAGCTGAGAAATTGAGCCATCACAATATTCCCATCCTAGAGGTAATTCTGAGTATGTTGATCTGCTACAGCAACTGTCATGCTTCACCAACCCTGTCCAGCATTCCTGGACAGGAGTCATGCTGAGAGCCAGGCTGTATGTATCAAGCCTCCACAATGAGCTGGGACAGAAACGTCTTCACCACTGACAGTGGAATAAGGGGTTTAGAGAATCAAAGACAACAGAACAAACAAAGCCAGGATTCAACAAATGGCTTTTAAGGTCAGGTCAAATGTTCAGGTTTAATTGATTTTTAATATTTTTTTTGAGTGTTAGGGGTGGCACTTGGCACAAATCTTTGTGCACTTTCAGCCTTACATTCTAGAGCCAGATCCATCTGTCAGAAGCAAACAACTGTGTCATGTGGAAAGCTTTACATACAGGTCCTGTTATCCATTAAAAATCCAGAGTTCCCACCTCAGCTACTGTGAAGCAGCCACTACATGAAGAGGCTGGGCCAAAACCAATATGGGGTGTTACCATGAGGAGGATCAGTGTAAACCATTCACCTTCTTTGATAGTTTATCCTGCCAGGGTGGGTATGCTTAGGTATTAAAATCTAACTTGCTAACATGAGCACTGCAGCCTTCCTCAGCTGTTACAGACTGTTGTCCCTAGCCCAAGAGGCAAATAAAACCCTTCCAAATAAATTTCAATTAACCAGGCTTTCCTATTGTTAAAAATCAAGGAAAAACCCTGGAGAACCCCATTAACATGTAAATGAGTAGGTACACAAACATAGTTCTTATGCAAGCCTATATCAGCAGAAATACAATTAATTCTAAATACAGATGCATCCAGTGAGATTAACATTGGACAGCTTTGTAACAGACTTTCATAACCTACTAATTTATACCCTCTGATACTGCTGAGCCTCCTCAGGAGACAGAAAAGCCTCCCTGTGTCTTTATTGCCAAAACAGTCAACCCCCTGTGGGTAATTCCCATCAGCTTTCCCAGTGTGAATCCTAATGGAGCACCAGCTCTGCAACCTGCAGCACAACCTGGCGAGAAGAGGCAGAAATGGGGTCAAGCCCACCTAGCTTTGGAATGGTGAAGTCTACCCCAGTACTTTGTCTCCATTCCAATATTTTGCTCACGTTAGCTGTCTTGTCATGAAACAATACTGCAGCATATTCTGCTTTGCACCAGCAGTTCTGTTCCCCTGACAATTGAGTTGACATTGTCTTTATGACCCCTCCTGAAGATGTGTGTCCCATGGATGAAGCCATCAAGCCCAAAGCCTTGTAGGCAGCATAACAGCTGAACTCCACTGCAACTCCAAATATAATTTGCTTTTTCATTTTGCAATAATAACTCTGGTCTGACCCTTGTTCTGTTCATTGGCTTTGGACAAGTTATCTAACCTAGCAATTTCTTGGGGCAATAATACTTGCCTTCCTGAAAGGAGTATTTTGATAATTTCCCATTTAATATCTGCAAAATGCTTTCTAGGGTTTTATTATGATTATCCCCATACTGAATGCAGAAATAGTCCAAGTCCTTCAACACATTTTGCCAGAACAGCATGACTAGGCCCCCCATGTCACTTTGTACAGTCAAACTACCATGAAGCACTTTTCCATAGAAATCATTCAGGTCTTTAAACAAATTTATGTTGCCCATAATTGCTTGCCTCCAACCCTTCCACCATGCTGTGTGTTCACTGGTTTTCATTTTTTGCACATTCATATTCTACAGGGTGCATAAAGTTTAGACACTCTACAACTTTCTAAAAGTGTATTTTAAAATACATTTTCCACTGGCTTTAGCTCCTGCAACTGAGTTAGGGTTATAATGCTTATTCAGCCAGGAAAACTATTATGCTGCTGAATGTGAGCCACACAGCACAAGCTGAAGATTTTGAATAGCACAATATAGACTTTTTATCTTATTAAAACAAAAATACCATATCAATTGAAAAAATAAAGAGCAGCATAAACTAAATTACAAAATCAATGAAGAGTCTCAGTCTCTACTTTCTCAGCTTTAAAACGATGCCATGTCTTCACTTCTCTCCCTCTTCTTTAAAGGCAGTTTGCCAGGGGACTGGACACAGGATAGAGCTCTAATACAGTGGCTCTCAGAAAGCCCAGATACCTGCAAAGCTAAAAGAGCATGTTAACTCTTGTTAGCAGGCCTGTTTAAGAGCATGGTAGCATGCCATGCTGATGCGTCTCTTACATCCACTGCAAAACCCATGGGATGCAATTACAGGCAAGGGAGCTGATGAAAATCCACAGGTCATTTACAAATAAACTACCCATAAATTGTTCCTGCAGATGCTCACTGGGGGACACTGCAAACGGAACCCTGTACAATCTCAGGGAGGAGAGGACTCTGCCAGGTTGAACCATGGAGACAGATTACCTGAGAAGTCTCCTGACATTAGTGATAGAGGCACTGACGGACTCCTGACCCTCAGCGAAGAGCTTGGCCAGACAACTTTTTCAGCACAGCAGTGAAGATTTACCTCCCCAGAAACATGGGAAAGTAAAAAGCAACAGCAACATATAACAGCACCAGTCCCCCCAGTTTAATTCACTAGCTTAATTTAGCTTTTTTGACTGGAGGCTGGGAAGAAAAAAGGACAAAGGAATAGAAGACATCTTGTGTAGCTGCATTTTGACAGTCTCAGTGCACCAATACTCCTGGGCCCACAAAGGCTTGTAAATTCAGCAAGCGTTAGGAAATAGGAATGATCAATATGTATTGATGGGAATGCCTTGCAAAGATTATGCTTCTACTACATCTGGAGAAATTCTAAATTGAGATTATTCCCCTGAACACATACAAATATGTACAAAACAAATGGACTTGGGCAAAGGCAGAACAAGTTCTAAACAAAGGCCATAGAATTTGTTGCAGCTGTGCTAGTTCAGGAAGATACCTGTAGCAGTAAAGTTCCAATGGAAATTAATTGCAAGCTTTAAAGAGTGCAACACATCAATAGAAACAAATCTAGCCCTCACCTCCTGGGAATCCTGATTCAGCAGCAGCTTCTCAGGCTGTTCAGCCATCACAGAAATTGGTAGTCTGTGCTAATATTCCTCTTGCAATATTTTAGAAGGTTACGCTACAATTCGGGGAGGTATTTCAAAATGTTATGGTGTCCAAATATGTTGACAACTCAACAGGAGATCATGGAGTAATTTGAAAATAAGTGCTTTTCAAGAATGCAGTTGTGTTACTGTATGAGCAATACAACAACCAGCCAGCCACAAACTGTCAGATTTGCTTCTAAGTGGTTTTTAAACCATAGCAGTGTTTAAGGGGACGGGAAAGCTCAGTAACACTGAATCTTGATCAAGCCTAAATACATACTTTTAGTCTGCCACCATTAATGAACATGACATAAATTGAGTTGAGTGTTCTGCTCTCTCATTTGCTGTAATAACTGTGAGATTGTGTGTGATTCCTGAACTTGGACTGGATGTTTCCAACATGCTGCAGTTTTTAATACTCAGTCACAGCTGCAAGACGACCTTAGCGTGTCCATACAGCTGCTGTCTCCTTCACTCCAGTGCACAGGTCCCCCAGTTGTCCTGTGTGCATGTGCTCCAGCCTGGAACAAACTACATTTTGCTCATAAATAAATGTGAGTGCAGATGACAGGCTCTCCCATGAGGCAATATGGGACAACACCATGACAGATTTTTCCTGGGTTTTTTTGTTGTGTTTTTTTTTTGCCCCAGATGATTCTCCAAGGACTAGCCCAGTTAGTGGGAAATCCAGTCAGCTTAGACAAACTATTTCAGGAGTTACTTTGGAACTCTGATCCAACTCCACCCTAACAGGTATAAAATCTGGAGGCATCTGATCATCGTTTGATTGCAAAAGAGCCTCTGATTTGACACCTTAATTACAGGTCTTTGAGCCTAAACAGTGACAAATGCAGCACAAAAGTCACAAGTAGGATGAAGTTCTGATATGCAGTAACACTCCTGTATCAAATAGGAGGAGTTTATGATTTGGGAACTGAAATTCCCTGCTGGACAGAAGGATAGCACACATGAGGCCTATTTTAAGAATTTAAGAGGCACATCCATCTTGAGCCAGCCCACTGCACAACGATGTATTTCTTTCCCAGAGCTGAAGGTCTCCAAATAATGGTCCATTACCAAGATACATTGAGAGAATCACTCACTGAGTGCTCTAGAAAGCGAGTGGTCTGATGGCTGGGATGAGGCTCCCACTCAATTGCTTGGGGTCACATGTGTGTGTGTGGGTGTTTATTATGGAAATCAAAACACAGGGAAGAAAACTTCTTTCTTCAGATTTTTTTTGTGCAGAAAAAGATTAGACAGAAAAATCCTAACTGGGGTTTTGACTAAGCACTGCAAAAGAATGTTCTATTACAGTTCAAAATTACACATTTCTCTAGAACACTTTTATAGTCTCTCTCAAAAGTCAGTTTCACTTCCATTACCTTCACATTTTCCTCTGATTATCTATACATATAATTTAACTAGTAATTTGTACTTATGTTCTTAAAAACGTTTGTGAAAGGGTTTTTAACTGTTTATAAACTACTAAGCTATTCAAATAAAACCCACCTAATGCTCCACCCCCACCCAATGTTAAAAACTAATTGGGGTTTGGCTTTTGGTTTGGGTTTCTTGTGGAATTTTGTTTTGCCTGATTGTTTTTTTTTAAATGCTTGCAGGAAATGTACTATCAACTTAAACTTATATCAGGTTCAAAGTTATGGCTCCAGGTAGCATTTCAGGTGGCTTTGAATCAGAGACAGCAGTATTTTGTAGCTACACATTCCTTACATACACAGCTACATTGCAACTGATCATTATACAGAAGGAAATGATTGTGATGCTTTGGGGATGTTTTACAAGAACTAGATATCCTTGCCCTTTGCACAAACAATTTCCATGTGATGAGTTATTCTTATTGATGGTGACAGGGTCAACAAGGAAGCAGCAGCTCACAGATGCAGCCTGTCCCGAGGGATGCAGTGCATGGCAAAACCATCCTGCACTGACCTTTCAAGTCTATAAACATGTACGGAGATTTCAATCCTATTCTTTCCCCTGTATCTCCTACAGTCTGAGCCCACAATGATGTAACTGAGCTGGGTTGCACCCAAGGGAGCCCGAGGAGGTGCCTGCCATGCTCAGGGCAGCACCCGAGAGCAGAGGCAGCGGGAATGCAGGCAGAGCAGCACACACACACACACACAGCTATCGGGATGGCTTTTACCTAAGACTGTGGGAAGCGAGTCAGTCACCTGAGACAGAACCATCCCCAGGTGCCGAGGTGCAGACACGCTTAGGAAGCCCTGCCCCCTCAGCAACGGGCACAGCAGGGCTCCC
>NW_009954140.1:1953146-1977169 GCF_000747805.2 Chaetura pelagica | reverse complement strand
AGGGGCTCAGGGAGGGGTGACACGGGTTTAGCAGCCGGGACAATAAAGAGAGGAGATGGATGTCACACCTGGCACACGGCTGAGGAAACCATGTCCTGCTGGCACCCTGCTCTTAGCTGAAGGAGCCCGGAGTTAGCAGAGAGGCTCAGGGGAGCTACTTGTGCTTTCCCTTGAAAGGTGCTGGGAAGAATTTTTTTGACACCAGTAGGTCCTGAAACCATCCTGAGAGACTCCTTCCTTCTCCTTCTGAGCTTCCAACTCCCTGCAGTTCAGCTTAGCAACCATAACCCAGTGCTCCAGACCAAAGACCAGTTTGTAGGAGTGTAAAAATGGGAATCTACTTTCATTTCTAGTCTATTTACCACTATTTCTCAGTTACTTCTGTAGAAAAGCACAGATCCAGCAAGAAGAGGCCCCACCTCTGGCACACAGTTGTGTATTACACTGATGTAGAAAAAGTTTGTCACTGGAAAAGAGGAGGAATTTTAACCGACTGGCAGTATCATCTAATGTTGTTCTGTCATGTGAAGGTCTCCTGTTACAACTCCTGGACTGAGTTACACATGGAACTCAAGCATTCAAAAGAATAAACAAGACAAATGCTAATGATAAACAAATTTAAGTCATTGCAACCTAATTCTTCGAGGATTTGCTCCCCAGTCACACCAGTAAAGAAGGCAAAGCCTATAGACTATACATAGGTGAGCCTATATTTGGTGAGCCCATCTGCCCTCTCTCAGGCACCTCTGTGGCAGCAGCTCCCACTGGACACCATTTGCTGGGACTGGCAGTGGAGCAGCTGGTTGTGCAGCAGGACATAACCTGCCTACATGGACTCTAAACGAGACCATGGCAGGTCTGGAGACTGTACCACTCAGCTGCTTTGATTTGCCCTGGAAATTCCCTGCTGTAAAAACGTATCTAGAGGTGTTTGAGGAAGGGATTCTTTCCCAGGGAGCTGGTTATCCTAATGGAAAGCTTTGGCTGTTGGCTTATTTGGATTCATATTACAGAAATATTGCTGCAAGCTATCTCAGCATCCCTGCAGAGCCTGCTCTGCTCTGACTCTACAAAGTAGGAAAACAAACATTCCTGTTTATCAGCCAAAACACTTCAACAGGCTGGATCACTTCTAGGGCCAGATGTAGACTGGTTTAATTTGTCACTGCTCTTTTGATTTAAACAAATGTGTGCTAAGGTACATCAGAATGATCTAGTCCAGCCTTCAGTGGCCCTGAAGGCAGCAGTGGGGGACACATACCTACCCACCACATCCATCACATGCTGAGATTTTTTTAAAATGGAGTCACAATATGAGAAAAATAAACAGAAATGAACTGGGTTGCAGAAAAAGAACATACAGGATGTGTGCACTGCCTAATGCATGCAATTTTGATAAAAATATACACACTTTCCTGGGGCCAGGGCAAAATGCTGCCTTTTCAGTTATAAATGGATAGTCTAAGAACCTCTGAAATGCAGCAACTGCTGGAGTACCCAGCTGCAAGCAGTTACAGCATCCACACTGCACAGGGGAGAGGGGATGGGAGAGGTAAGTCTTCTTTCTACCTCATTTCCAATGCAATGGGAGCTCAGGCACTTACAGAAATAAGACAAGAGGACAAATTTCCAGGTTATAACAGTTAAATGGCTAAGACTAGAACATGGCCTTTCCATCCAATAATCACTTTAAAGAAAATGCACCATAAATAATAATGAAAGTAAGTTTTCCTCAGAGAAAAAGGTAGGAGCCCAGACTGTGTCTCCAGTATGAAAGCTTGTAAAGCAGGTCTCTACTGAGAGCTTGTAGAAGTGTCTCAGAAAAGCAAAACCCCAAGTCAATGCAACGAAAAGACCTCATTAGCTGCAAGGAACATGCCCTACTAAGTATAGCTCCACTTTCAAAAATTACCTTCTGTACAAGTAATATCCTAGTTTTAGCAACTCAGGTTTTCATTACACAAGAGCTTTGCTGTTCTATTCCAGCAATATAAAGGCCTTAAAAGTAGTAAAGAATGGTGTCATACTTTGGAAAACCTCCTCCAGCTTTACTCTCCCCCAGTTAGAGAAAAAACCTCAAGATGATAAATAAGAGGTATTCCAGAATCCATACAATAGCTTCAGTATATAAACCACCCAAATCCACAGCTGGAGAGGAAATATTTTGAGAGACTTTATTATATCAATGTTATAGTATCATTTTAGCAGGGATCTCAGCTATGCCTTTGGAATGAGTTTCAGGAGCATCAGGTGTTCTGGTCACACAAAATACTATAATTACCACAACAGAAAGACAAACCATTAGTTTCCAGAAACCCCCTAGAAGTTATAAGACCCAGGATTTGAGTTCCAGTTGTTCTCAAGCTTCCTGTACAACTCTCAGAAAGTCTTTTAATGTCTGTGCTTCAGCTTCCCATCTATGAAGTTGTTCTAGCCTGCATTATAAATGGCTTTTATAAGCAGCATACATCATTTGTGTGAGATAAAGAAGAACTTATATAAATCTTTTCTTATGGAAAAAGTGATTATTGTGCTGGGAACTACAGGTTGCTTCTTATTTTGGTTTATCCCTCCAGTTCTTTGATGGCTTTTCATTGTAGTCACATATTTGGTGGCAGTAAAGTGACATGAGGCCTCCTCCACCTTTTAGTCCAACAAACTGTAAAAAGCATGTACTGGCCTGTCATGTACTTTGTTTTTTTCCCTTTTAGTCTTGGTATTCCTGATCTAACTAAGCAGTAACACAAAGCATCTGATTGACCATTTAAATATTAAATTGCATGATTATGGTTTCAGTTACAGCTACAACAGTGCTGAAAGTTCCTGGGTTAGGTAAAACTCCTAGGGAATATTTGAAAAATGTACCCCTCAAAGAAAGCAAAAGAACACTTTGTTTAATTGTAATTATTCTTTGTTTGTGGTATATTTAGCTCTGGTTGGGGAATCATAAAAATGACTGAGATAAGAGGCTGTCAGCTGAATGGAAATGTGGCTCTGGTGATTATTTACTTAAGTGCTTCAGTCAGACACTTGACAACATTTCAAACAAGAATGTGCCTACAACAGCAAGGAACATGTTTTGTGGGTTTTTTTTTTAACTTTTGGCTTCCCATTCACAAGGAGCCCTGGGGTTCCCAGATCTCAATGCAGGGCAAGAAACCCCAACTGCTCTGCTCTGGGTGCCAGCTTGTCTTTGAGAGATGCTGAGAGGGAAAGTGAAGCCAGCAGTGATCAGTGCTTGAAGCAGAAACACATTATTCAAAGAGAAGCAGCTGATGAACTCCTCGTTCACAGGATGTGATGGGCTGAATGGTTTGGAAGTTGCCTCTGGTGAAACTGATTTCACCTAAACCACTACACAACAGGTAGTGTTTAACTTAATTAAAAAAAAAAAAAGAGGTAGAATGTTTTTTTTGTAAATTACATATGACCTGAATCTTAAGCTCTCAGCACCTGCCCATTGCATTAAGATTTCAGGCCTTGTATATAAAGCAATTACAGTAAAGATACCTAATTACAAATTAATTTGATTAAACAATGAAACAGGATGAACAGGAAAGTTAAGCCTCAAATTTTTGCAAGTCAGTTCTGATTTAAAATATTTCTGGAAACCTTAAGACTCATTCATAAGCAGTCAGAAGAGCTCAATAGATTTAGAATACCTGGGAAAAGCCTGGACATCCAAAATGTTACCACATATTGGTGAACACTTGAAAGCCTTACCCTAATTAAACTTGAGCTCCTAAACAGAGAAAAATGCAGGCGGTAGGCTGTGGCTCCTACTGTGGCTTCACTGCCTCCCCTTTCTCTAGTGATTTATTCAAGCAGGATGCTGTAAGCACCTTTCTTCTAGCTGCTGCCTTAACCTTCCCCTACAATCCTTCCAACAGTGACATTATAGATTTATTGTAATTACTGCCTTGCCACTGCAATCAGAGTATTAATAATTTCTGTTAATAGAACAGAGTCCTCAGAACACAGGCTTTTTATTTTGTTTTATGGCAGTGCAACATGTTATGCTACTGTCTGCAGAGGATGCCCTGAGCAAGCAGTAACTGCATCAGTCCAAAACTGTGTCCTTCATGGGGAGCTCTGTTCTGAAACAGTAACCCAGGTGCTGTGTCCTTGAGGGACTCCAGGTGTAATCTCTGCACAAGTGTAGAAGAAATATGGAAGGTCAGAAGCACTTAGTAACTGTGTGAGAGTTACTGGTTGCACAGTGGCCAGGAAAAAAATAATTAGCCTTGCCAGAGATTTCTGAGAAAATCTTGATCTGTTATGGGACCTATTTTACATCCTGCCTGCTAAAAGGATTATATCATCTATCAGAGGCAGCTGCACTGCAAACTTCCTTTTATCATACACACACCAAAGATCAGGTGAGAGGTTTAATAAAACACTAAATGGAACAAAATGCTGAAGAAACAGAGCTATAATTACTTCTTAAGCTTTTTCCTTGCCTATCAGGAAATCTTTTCATTACACAGTCTTTGCATGTTGAAGGCACCTCAGTCCTTCCTTGAACATTAGATGAAACATTAAAAAAACCCCACAAGTTGAATGTACAAAGCAAGAACAGAGCTTTCTCACCAAATCCTGCTTGCTTGTTATCCTAAAACAGTAGGGTTGAGAGGAAGCAGAAAAATCATAGTCTGTAAAACAGCTTTCTTTCCCTCCCTCATGGCATGGATGGGCCAGACCTTTACTTGGAGAAAATTGGCATAATTTCTTCCTAGTCAACCAATTAAAAAAGGAGAACTCCAGAGTCCCAGAGGCTCTGATTATTTTATACTGTGCTATTGCAGACATTTTAGTCACCATGGGGTAAAGTTACCATGATGCATGTCCTTGTAGATATATTAATAGTGAAACACTAGTACTACAATTTAATAGGATTAGCTGAAATTGCTGTAATACATTTTACAGATGGGGAAACTGGGACACAGGCAGACTTAATTTTAAGCAACTAATCCATATTTTGGCACCAGAGCAACCTGATTCTCAGTAGTGCTGAACACTTAACTCCCACACTGCAAGGGGCTACAGTTTCCACCGTTCATTTTTCCTGGGGGCAACCACACCTCTTTTTAACTCATCCAGATTCCTGAGAGGTAATTCAGCATCTAACAGTGGAATCCCAAGGCCAGAGCCCAAGCCTGCTGCATCACAAAACAAGCACCCAGGAGCACAGCCCAGTTTCCACTGCTACAAACCAAAAACAAAGCAAGTTTTTCAGTACTCTAAAACAAGGGTTACTATCCCATTGCATTATTCATTGTTACAATCCTAGAACCTTAATTTGTCCAAATTTGTGAGAGTTCATTTTGCCTTGTATTTTTTGTCTTGCATTCTTATTCAGGAAACTCAAGGGTAAATCCTGGTTGATCTGTCACTGTGCAGAATCAAGGAGAACTCACAACATTCTGCAAACATATATGCATATGCATAGATATATTCTGCCCCCTCCTGTTGTTTTTGCTTGTTTCTCTGGTATTCATTTTCTCCATTACAAGAGGTCTGGTTGGCATTCTACAGATTTAATCTACAGCAAAACATCCATGTCACCCCCTAGACCTAATCTGCCTCCTGTAGCCCCATAACTGCAACACCTTTCCCAGTTTAGCAGCCTCCAAGCTGTGGATCCATCACCTTTCACAGCACCATCAAGCACCTGACAGCTTGTGTCAGGAAGAGTTGCTCACCCCTGAATGACCCCCTGCCCTGTCCTCCAGCTGGAGCCCTGCTGACCCCTTGTGACCTGTCAGTAATCAGTTCTAATGACAACATGGACACGTCCAGACAATAAAAAAAATTCCCACAGTAGTTTTTTGTCTAACATGCTTACTAAATGCCTGACATTACGGAACACCTGATGAAATAAATTAAAATCGAGTCTTTTGCTTCCACAGGGTTAACTAGAATGAAATCTGACATCTCCTTCACTTTAGAGGTTTTATATCCCAGATGGTTAACAAATGTAGTAAATAAGCTTACAATTGCACTTTTTCTTGCTGCTGTCAACTCTAAGCTCCCTCAAACCAGAGAGGCAGTAGGTTGGCTGCATGTGCATTGCTTCCTGCCTCCACTGCTTCACCCAGTGCTGTGAGGAGGTGATCTGACCAAGCCCCCCATCCCTCCACTTTTGCCAACATGATTCCCTTACCCTAGTGAAAAGCCTGGGAGCACACAGCAGGGAAGAGCATCCTCCAGAGGGACACTGCTGCAGCCCAGCTCCCCAAAGCTGCCACTTACAGATGGCTCCAATGTGCTGTTGCTCTCATCCAAGCCACAAGCTGCAGAGCAGCCTGCTGCATCCTGACCACAGCTCTGCATTATCAGCAACTCAGCTCAGATGTTTAAATGTATTTATAGTCATGAATACTACACGTTAGACAAACACACTCTCCTGTCAAGCAGTTACAGCTAATCCTCCTACAACCCAACAGCAGTGGCTCATGCAAATATGTATAAATCTGACTGACATTTTTAGACGTGTATAATAAGTATAGAGAAAAGAGTAAGTGGGATCCTTCCTTGCAAGTGGCAATTAACAAAATTGTCATAGATAACCTGTCAAAAATAACAAGAGAAAACAAATATTTACAACTCAGCAGTAATTGTTTAAAACACTTCACCTTGCATTGATGTCTATATTTGTGGAAAAGCAGGAGCACAGAACTAGTCCAGTACACAAAACCCCCAGAGCAGGAGCCAGCAGCTCCCTCTGAGCACTGGCTTTGCAAGGGCAGAGGGCACAGGCAGCCAAGGCCAGAGCCACAAAGTCAAAACCATGGAGAGCTCCCACGACCCAAGGGATTTAACATCACATCCGTGCAGCCGAGTTCCCCCCACAACGTTCTGCAGTGAAGTGAGTAACCAACACACCATCCAAAGATGATTAACAAAGACTGGGTTCAAAAGTGGATGCAAACATTCAGCATTTAGAAACTTTCCAGCAGCCAGCTCTAATAAAAAAAAATTCCAACACCCAGCAGGACAGTGAGACATTTTTCAAGCTAGCAGGTGATAGGCATGTCTGAATACCCCAGTGATAGTCATGAACTTCTTGTGATCAGCCCTGCAGTGGGTTACGGTGTTTGCACCACGAAGGTCTGCATTCTTACAACAGCATCTTCATTATATTCTGTCCCCTTCCTGTTGTTCTCTGCCCCGTCCTCTGACATTCTGTTTCCCCATTTCAATAGGGCAAATTAGCATCTTGCTTTCCATCTACCCCAGCCATTAAAATAAATTTATTCTGCTGCAAAACATCCATGTCACTCATCAGACCTAATGTGCTTCCTGTAGTCCCCAAGCTGGAGAAGCTGAGGGCTGCATCTCTCCTAGTTAAGCAGCCTCCACGCTACAGATCCAACACCTTTCACTGCACACCAGTTCAGGCTGGTCACTCATATAATTATTATCAGCACATTAGAAACAAAACTCTGCTCAGGAGTACCACAGGGTTTCATGAGGTGATGTTGGTTCTAAGTGGTGGGTTTTTTTCCTTTTGTGTGCTACTGTAACACACCAGAAAGAACCATATGCAGCAGAAAGAGGAGAGACCTCTGACACCAACTTCTAAATGTAGGGTTACAGGAAAATTCCAGCCTTTGGTGTGCTTGGGGCTCTATCCCATAACTTAGAATTTACCCACTCTTAGTACCTAGGAGACTTCTGAAGCTGGTTGAAGGCCAACACATAGGCTTGCCAGACAGTGTTTCTGGGTTTTGGTTCTCCAATTTGCTGGAGATGCTGTTTGATATTGATGATTTCTTTGGACATTTCTAATTTGCTAAAATGTTGAGAAGAACAGCAATAGCAATTGTAAAGCAACACCCAAACTTCCGGATCATTCCCTGCACTGATTTCCCAGCACATCATCAACAAAGCAAATGCCATCACACATGCATGCCCTCCACCCCTTTCCACTTTCTCAGAGCATCCTATGTGCCTTTAGAGTTCATTATTACAGGATCAGAAACCCCTAGTCCTACAGTTACTGTTCATGGGGCATGCAAAGCACTTTTCCCCAATAGGATTTGAAGTAGATGTCACACATATTGTATTTATTTACCTCCACGGCAAAACTCTCCCCTTTCATTTGCTTTTGCTTAATAAGATGCAAAGAATAGTCTTGATTCTGCCAAGTCCCTTGATTTTTCAGTGCACCAAATTAAGCAAATGCTTTATTAAATAAGGCTAGAAGCATTGGCTAGATAGCTGAATGAGGGACCCAATTAATAAAATGTCACAGAAAGTTTGTTGTTGGAAGGAATCTCTATAGGTCACTTGTCCAGTACCCCTGCTCAAACTGAGTCACCTAAAGCAAACAGCCAGAGCATGCCCAGAAAGCTTCTGAACATCTCCAAGGTTCCTAGGTTCTGATTTAGAAACTTTTAAAATTGTCATCTCTTTAGGGTAAAGAATTCATATCAGATCTGCACAGACCTTGCTAGGTCATCTTCTGATTTATCTTCTCTCATTCAGGAAAAATAGTTTGAAAGTTAACATTCAAACTTCACAGCAATGAGCTCATCCTAGACAGAACATAGTGGAAGGACCTAAAACTCCATCAAGTAGGTGAAAGATGGTGCAAACTGCAGAGCTGAGTGCACTGGGAAAACTCCAAATACTTTAAACGAGACTACTTCAGAATGAACACTGCCTCAGGATGTTTGCATCACACCACTCTCTGGTTCTGAAGTTTTGTTTTTATGGATTTTTCATCACTTGCCTCAGCTTTGAGATTCCATAAAGGAACTTGGGAGAAACGGAATTTTAAAAGCCTGTGCAATCCTTTTCTTTAAAACTTCTAAAAATCAAATCTCCTTAGTCCTGGAACACATTTATGCATAATTTATATGTGCAAACTCAAGTCACATACACTGACTTCTGTGCTTAAGGCCAGAGTAGCAGCAGCAGCATTGCTTACGTTTGTGATCTAATTACACAGAGTAACAACAAAGAAATTAAATCTGGTACCATCAGCCAGTACAGCTGTGTGCAGTTCTCTGCATCCCTATCCATCAATCAAGCACCAGAGAGAAAAAAATGCAGTGCTTACAGAATAAACCCAACATCACTGCCACAGCCCTCAGAGCTGTCTCCAGTTTAACTCTGGAGACCCTGTGTCTGTTCTTTGCAGCACAGTGCAGATGCTGCCTGGGCAAGGGATCAGTGGCTTTGCAGATTCTGTATTCTGCATGAAAACACAAAACACCAGAACACCCCTACTTGCAAAATTAATCTAATATCTTGCCTGGATTTACCAGGTCTTTAACAGGATTTCAAAATTTCCTCCTTTATTAAAAAAAATAATCCTTCAGAATGACAATTTACAGATCACAAGCTGGATACAACAGTGGAACAACTCATTTACACTGAAGTAGGGAGAACCCACAGCATCAAAGTTCCCTTTGAATCTCAAACACTGCTTGGGGTCCTTACTAATTCTAGCTATCATTGTTGTACCAAAAATAGACTGATTCATATATTTGCACAGTGATATCTCAGAACAATAGTTTTCATTAAAATCCAGCTCTATTAACATACCTGTAAGGGCTGCAAAGTCTTTCTCAGACTGTGAAGTTTATGTGGTGCCAATCCAACTAAGAGATTAAATTGTACAAAGGTTATATTCTAAAATTGGTCAATAGATTGACAGAAATACTATTAAAATAATCATGTTCCATGTGCATCTCAATGAACTACAGCATAATACTTGGAAATATCACAAAATGGCCAGTACTGATTCGGGGGCACAGCTCAAATATTCCCAAGGGAGAAGCATAAATCCATTGTCCAGGGACTGCATTTGCAAAATACCCATTTAGCAGTGCAAAAAATGATCACTGCAGGTGATCTCACAGCAATGAAACAACTGGATGTCCAGGCAACATGGAACCAGTTCTGCTACGAGTTATCCCAGGCATATTCCACAACATTCACCAATTACCTACACCAGCCTCAGAAGCATTCTTTTCTCTGCAGGCATCAAATCAAGAGTGCAGCAAAACAACTTAAACTTGCAAAGGCACATTAAAGCAGAACTCAAAAGCTGTCTGTCAGAATCATGATGTATGGACATGGGCAAAGGCCAGACATCAATCCAGGCTGCTCTATCTAAAGGAGACGTTTGAAGGAATTTGAGAAATAAGGAAGATGGTTAATCTGGTGTGTGCCAGGCTAGAGAGCTCCACGTGGTTCTGATTCATGTTAATAAAGATGATGGAAGCAGGAGTGACTGTGTATCCACTTTGGAAGGGTAAATCCCTAAACTCTACCTCCTGATTCAGGAACTGCTTCAGCATTCTACATTAAAGAGGCTTTTCATATCAGCAGTGGCAGGAAGAGAACTGCATTCTGTTACTCCTTTAGCTCTCCCAGGAGGGCTCTGCTCACCCAGGGCCAAGGCCACATCTCCACTGGATTGTTCTCCCACTGCATTTTTCCAACCAGCAGCCCAGCTTGCACTCAAATACCTTCAAATGCCTTCCCTCCACCTCAGTTTATTCTCAAACCTGCCAGGGAGGAGACAAATGTGATAACAACACAACTAAAGCAGGAAATGAAAGAGCAAAACCCTACAGAAAAATGGCAGGAGTCAAGCTGCAATTGCCAAACAATAAGGTTTTAAACAAGGCAATAAGCCCTTGAGGGAAAGGGCAAGAAAAATACAAGGCTTGTTGGCTGAACAAACTGGCATGCTAAAGAGGTAAGCCCAAGTCATTACAGCTCAGTAATTGACTTGGTTAACAATAAGTTTTGTCTGAAACCCCAGCATTTCCTTGAAGTGCAGTGGATTCTCCCTGATACTTGCAGACCGGACATTTTAAAATCAAGGTTTAGCAACATTTTCTATGTATTGGCCTAAATGACAAATGAGCAGGTAGAGAGGACTTCATAAATCATTTATGATAGTTTATGGCCATTTTTATGCTGCTACAGATTGCAAAAATATTAACAATAAATGTTGATAGAAAGGTTGTGGGAATGTTTGAGTGATTTTATTGTATTTCTAATACACAGTAGTAGTAACATGAAACCAGCTATCAATGTTTAATAAATGTTTTTGCAACATGTGTTATAAATTATAAATGGGTGACTATACATGCCACATAAAATATGCATAATTCTCTGAGATGTTTGGTAATTGCATGCTATAGCTGTTTAAAAAACTATTAATAACAATGTGACTAGAGACAATATGAAAGTTTCCAGACACATTCAGGAGGCATTTTTTAATTAAACAAGTAAATTTTACAATAAAGTAAATGCAACTATCCTGTTCTCTGACATACTGTAATTGTTTAATAAGTCTCTCACTCTAAACTGCACACAGATACTGCAGACTCCAAATGCTGTTTTTTAAAAAAAACAAACTATACAGGAGAAACTTTCCCACTGTTATTCTCTGCTGCTGAGCAACTTTCCAATTCCAAACATCTATTTTGAAAGACAAAAGATGTTTTTCCTAATAAATATTTTAAGGAAAGGAACTACCAGAACTTCTGTACAGCAGTATCACATCTGCTTCTGGAAGTGAAGGAATCAGTGAAGCAGTTCCCATTACAAGAGAGTTCATATCATAAGTGAAAACCTGTGTATTTTTCTAATTTGTTCCAATGGTATCTGGTATATACAGATGTATAGATACACAGAGAATACCTCAATATCTGAGAGGTGATTAAGTCAGAAGTACTTTAGTTTTTTCTTCTTATATGTCAGTAAAGGAGAGAAGATCTTCACAGCTTGTAAAACTGTAGTTTTTCTCAAGTTCACCACAGCTAATGAGGGTGTATTTGTGCAAACGGGAGATAAGTGATTACAAGGAAAGAACATACATTCCCTTCTATTCAATCACTTGCTTTTCTAGCATTTTGGGGCCATGGAAGTACACTATGTTCATTATTGATGGCCCAGCCAGATCAGGAATAAAAAAATAAAAAAAAAGAAAAAAGAGTTACTACTTTTGACATGCAGACCAAGTCACATTTTTATTCCCTAAAATTAGCTCTCTAGGGAAAAGTAATGTTCTGAAAAATAAAAATGAGAAAAATAAGGGAGAGTATTTTATTTCTCCAATGAGGAACATGACTACTACACACACCTGTACAGCACAGCTCTCTAAGCCCTCACAACAAATAGACTTGCTTTTCAAAATGGAGCCCAAGTCCCTTTCCAGCTGCTGTATCATATTTTACTTCACACAATTCAAGCCTGTTACAGCCGTGCACTGATTTGACTCTTTCGAAATAATTCATTGCCCTCTGTAAAGTTTCAGCCTGTGTTCCATGGTTAGTAAGTACTACACAAGTGTAAAGTTGTCAAGCCCATCCACTTGGCTCAGTTTGGACTCCAGCAGCAGCAGAAGAAAGAAATCACTCCAGAGGCTCAGTGCTCTGGTAAAGTCTGGATTCCTTTTCTGGGGTAAGTTTATTCTCAAGGCTGCTTTTTTCTGCCTGCTCTTCAGTGACACTGTCACCTGGAGGGGGACAAACTCCTGCAACCATTGGAGCAACTTCATAAAACAGAGCCTAAATTAGCCAAATTCAAGTAGATACAATGGGGAAACTGTTTGCAAGAATAAAATCTCATTCCAATCTATCGATTGTACACTGACTCCAAATTTCAATTAACCTGCTGCCTGCAACTGTGCCACACAAGTACTTAAAACCAAGCACATGGGTAATTGCTTGCAAGATCAGGTCAGTGATTCATCTACAATATTAAGCTGTTCAAAATTGAAAAGCTTGTGTGTCTTTTCGTTTCAAGGGCTCACACCTTCCATATACAATTACCATCTATGCCTCCCAGTTTGTCTTCACTTATTCAGTGAAGAACGCACATTTACATAATTTAAATAAAAGCTGATGTATCTTTCACACTAAAATTATAACAGCTCTGTATCCTCCCATCTGGATTAGAGGAGGCAACTCCATTCATGTTCTATTTATGTGAAACCTGCTCAGAAAAATGATAGGAAGAGAACCAAAAGGGGAAGGAATGGCACAAAAGGAACATTTTGCACCTGTTCCCTACCTAGAAATCCCCAGAACTCTGAATTAATCTCAGTTTTAGACTAGCATAATTTTATTTCGTCTCCTTGCCCGTAATTTTACACCTGGATATGAGAATAGACATTCTTTTAAAATGCAAAAAAATGAAGGTTATTGTTTCAGAAAGAGAAGTGTTTCCTACTAGTTATTTTGCTGGTAGTCTTTGTACATAATCTAGATTGCCTGAAGCCTTCTTCTGTAAAGGTATGAGAGTTATCAGTTCCCAGCCTGCAGCACTGAACAATGCCTGGACAGAAGAACATGAGTGAGTTACACTGAGCTGGAGCTAAAGAAAATAAATATTTAATCCACAAATAAACTGTCAGATGTTGAGTTTCAGATTTATTCTGTAGAGCCACTGCAATAGATGATCAGCAATTCCTAACAACACTGTCATTAACATAATTAGGATATTACTGAAGTCACCTCCTCTTGAAACAAAAAGGGATGAGGATGCTCTCCAGACTGCTGATCTACCCACTCTGGTCATTTAATTACATTCTCTTTTATAGGTTTTTATTATATTTTTCAGCACCCCAAACATGTTAGAAGATTGCTGAAGAATCAAATAAGTGCCCCCTGTACCTACAACCTGTATCACACAATGAATAATCCACAGAAGAGCCTGCATTCCCCTGAGCGCTGAAGGGAACATAATAAACCTTCTCCCAACTTCCAAAGCATTGCAGAGTTTAACTGTTATTTCTAATGTGGTCTGAGAGCATCAGGCCAAACATATGGGATTGCTTATGGTTTATTATTAAACAGTGATCTTTGTGCACTGAATATTTTATTTGAAAATTAGTGAGCAGTAAACAATGTTACTGTTTATTACACTTTTAATTCCCAAACTGGTAAAAGAATTGCTGTCTAATTTCAGCTTACATTTATTGCATGTTTCACTGTTCATCTAAACAGAACTGGGAATCATTTGCTTCTCAAATAATCACAAGAAAAAGAATATTGATATCCAAGAAAGGTAACTGTAAAAGAACTCTCCCTGGCAGCTCCAGGAGTACACCTAACATTTTCTGGATAAACTTCACCATTGTATCAGCATCCAGTTGGCAATACAAGCACCTTTCATTTTCCATGCCTCCCTTTTCCTTTAGAGGACAGCAGGGCACTTCTAAATCTGCTGTAAGTTTCTATATGTGACCTTCTGCAGCATGAACAGAACTCAAAGCAGATGGTGATAAAGTTTCACAGAACATTTAAGTTATACTCTGATCTGGAGGTCAATCTTGTTTTCAGTAGCTGTTTCAGCTTCTCACGAAAATCTCACCCACTTCTCGCAGAAGCTAATGGGAATCTTTCACCTTTTTTCCCCACAGAGCCTGGATTTATCCTCAGTTTACTTGTTTCTTACAACACAGCATACAGTATTTTTACTGATCTTCACTGAAGATCAAAAAGCAGCTAGTGAGCAATGATCTATCTTTTGGGGGTGCATGTGGAGCCACACCAGTACCACACAGTCTTTAAGGCACATTCACCATTGCTGTGTGAAGAACCCTAAACCAGCTGAATATCAAACCATCCTGCTAGAGCAAACCTGGAAATGTGCATTCCCACAAAACCCCACACAAACCCCCTGGCTATGGAACAAATGGCTAAAGAACAGATGACTGTGACCTTCTTTAAGAAATTTCCTTCCAAAATGATTCCCAGTTTTGAAAATTACATCTACAGTTCTGATACCCAAATCCTTCTCAGCTACTAAGAGATGGATGGAAATATTGTGTACCTTACAAGCATAGCAAAGATCCTGACCCTGATAAGCTTTGCCACTGGAAAACTGAAGAAGTTTCCAGGAGGTCTATCAAGGTCTGTGCTAAGCCAGCACTATTAGATTTACAGTGAGAGGCTCAGCAGGATAAAAACAGTATATGAACTAGATTAGATTAGAGAGTCGGACATCCTCTCTTTTGAAAAAGAAAAAATAATCTAATTGAAAAAAATTACAAAATGAATGACATACCCTGGGCACAGTCCCAGCAGAAACTGCTGAAGCTGACCTTTTGAATCCATTCATTTCTGCAGAAGTGGAATAATTTCACATTTGGAAGTATCTGCTAGCTTCTGGGAAACCAGATTAATTGCATAGTCCCAGTTTCAGGATCAAAACCATTCTGATGTTACAGTACTTTTTTTTGATTACCTATCCCTTGCTGTTCAGATCAGATAAGTTCATAAACGAGAAACCTTATGCCATTTTTTTAATTGAAGTTCATGTTCTGGATAACTTCAAAACTGGTAAGAAGGTGCCTTTCATATTACATTACTCATATTTCTTACATAGCACCTAAAGGCCAAGCCAGACTGACAGCAAATTGTGCCAGGCACTGTCCATGCACAGTAGTGCAAGTCCCTGACCCAAAAAGGTTCTAAACCCCAGTGCAGACAGAGCAAATACCCTGACATAGGTCATGTAAAATCTGTTAAGTTTTTTGCTCTCAAGAAGAGTGAATGGTTACTAGGAGCATATAAGCTAAAGAGAGGGAGTGGGAAGAGAGAAGTGGGTAAGATTTCTTGTACTGTGGATTGCAGGACACAAGGCACAAAGGGAGGGGCAGATTGTGTGCAAGACAGTGCAGTGTAGGGACAGACAATTCAGACAACACTGCTAGAAGGTTTAAGCATCAAGAGGGTCACTGCTTCAGTTCTCTCCAATTTTCTTGCCAAGTTCATACAAGGAGAGGAAGGGAATTAAGGCAGAGGTCCCAGTGCTCCTCCAGTGATGAGGGGTTTATTCTGCACAGTCCTGGAGTGGGGGAAGGATACTGACTGCCAGAAAAACACTGCTATTACAGTAATTCTTTGTGCAACTACACTGAACTTGTGCCAGTTTGTATATTACTATTAGGGCTTTCTTTCTGATTCAGCTCTTGTTCTCTCTAGATGCAGAGCCTCATTTTTTTCAGAACTCTGACAATTAGATGAAAATTAGTATAACTTTTGTCAAGAATTTCTGTCTAAAGTTTTAACCAGCACTGCAGAGTCTTCAAGCAATTGCCTCTAATTAAACTCAAAATGAACCTTTCGTAACTCCAAGCTTTGAAAAACTCCATCCCATTCTGAGTTTTTTCTGGAGTTCTTTATTTTAGCCAGGGGGATGGGGGGAAATTCTATCAAACTACCAAGATGTCAGGAAAGAAATTGCACTGTGTGATTCCTCTGCCTGCCTGGCAAGTTCCATAGGTGCTCCAGGCTTCTGGGCCACCAACCAAACAGGACTTCTGACCTCTTCAGATAAATCCCCTGCACAAACTTTCAGATTCCTCTACAGAATCAGTAGCTACAATTACCTATAATAAACCAAAACCAAACAAATGCTGCACCTTAGAGCTTACTCTTCTGTTCTCATACTATCAAAGCACAGGGCAGCCACACAGCACACATCTCTACCAGCAAAACAGAGAAGCTGGGCAACACTACATGTTTAATGTGAATGCTTGGGAATAATCCCTAAAGCTTTTACTTTCCAGATACTAAGAGCAATTGCTTGTCTTAGCTTGTAAGTTATTCACCCAGAGAGAAGAAAATAATGCTATGGATAACTGATATCTAAGCTAACACTATAATTTAAAGCCAGATTTTCAATGAGATTTCCTGTTGGCACTCACTGCACTGAGACCTGAACAGCTCACCACTGCCCTGTAGGCTCCTTTGGCTATCATACATGGGTCAGCAGCAAACATTCCTAGAATACAAGACAAAACTGGAACAGCTGAGACTTAAAGAGCTTCTTTTGCATTCATTTAAAGCAGCTTCATAACTGCTTTTTAAAACCCCTTAATCCTCCTCCCTTCCCCTTACCATATAACATGACAAAATGTGCTCTCCTCAGGGTATAATGCCAAGGTCCACATTTCCCCAAGTACTGGTCATTCCTCAAAGCTAACCACCTGCTTTCCTTCCATATCTCACAGTGCTAAAGCCAAGGAGGCTTTTATGCCCTTCATAATGGAGTTCCTGACCCCACACAAATCTCCCCCTTTCACCAGTGCTGATCAATACAACACTAAAGGTGTCACTGCTCAGGTATTTGTGCAAACCTGCTGCTGATCTCTCTGCTGTTCCATTCCCCTTTGCTCTAAGAACAGTCCCCTTAAATCAATTATTTATCAGATCCACAGGGACTTCAGTAATAAGTGCAATGAGATTTGTGGCTTCTGGGCCAAAATGAAATCTCATAACACATAAAAAGTTTTCTGTTCATACCTCATTTTCCAATTTCTTTTCAAGTCCCTACAAAACAGCCAAACCCTTGAGTGAGCCAAGATTTAATACCTCTGTTGGCACTTACTGAAACCATCCCATACACAATGAGAAATCCAGTGCTAAAGGCAAGAAGATGACATTGCCTTCCCCTTAAGTGCTAAGGCCACTAAGTCCTCAGAGCTTTATTTCCAACCATCTGCAACACCTCTCTGCTACTGTGTTATATTCAGTTCCATGAGAATCCTCACACATTTCATTTCTAATGTGTTGTCTCAGATGTTGTGAGCTCATCTCCAGAAAAAAAATCCAAGTTATCCATGCTGGACAAAATATATTTTGCTCCACAAAAATGTTAGCAGAGCTCAACAATTTTGCAAGGAAAAACAACTCAGTAGAGATAAACTTCAGTCCTGGGAATGAGAAGGCTGTAAAAAGATTCAAGATAGAATGCCAGATTCCCTGTTGTATTCCTCCATTTCAGTCTGGTTGCAGTAGCATAGAAAAAAGGTCTCAGTGGTGAATTAGGACTGTTATCTATACAGACTCTATGTGAGAAATGTATTCTTATCAAAATCTCTTGGGCACTGCTGTGCTAGCTTGGAGCAACCTTCAGGTATAAACAACAGCATTAGCCAAGAGTTGTCCACAGCAAATATCCATAAACAGCTCCAGAGCATAGCAAGCTGAAATTCCCACAGTGTGTTGCAGGAACCCCTCTCAGCTACATCAAGATCTTTTATAAGTTAAGAAATTTAATAGGAGCCTGATTAGGGTTGAGGGGAACCCACACACAAGAAAATAAATCCAGTATTATTTCTTCTTAATTTCTGGCTCCATTTCCTGAACAAGCTTTTAGTTAAGGTTTCTCCCTTTCCCATTGGTTAGGATTAAAATCCTCAGGAAAAAGCTACATTTTCTACATGACATTTCTTCCTTTGGGAACTGAAAGACATCATCATCTGGCAAATCTTTAGCCCTCCCTTCTTGGAAATCTCAGCACAACCCAGTTCAAAGAGACCCAAAGCCATGACCAGCATATATTAACACGGGGTCATTTTGCAATACAATGGCTCGTACCTTGCTGTGGAAAAAAATACCACTCAATGCCAATACAAACAGTGTTTTGACCTCAAGGTCAAGTTTTCAAGAAACTGCTGTATTATTGGGAAATTCCCAGAAGTGTTTGGCTCCCTAACTGCCACTGCTTTAAGAAAAGTTAGACACACTCAGGAACTGGAGCTGTAGAGATCCAGAAAAACTGCCTCAAGCACATTTTGCCACAGCTTATACCTATGTTTATAGTGGTTGCTGATACCAGAGCACAGCCAGCTCTTAAGAGCACCCTTAGCAAACCTTCTGCTGCCTCTGCAGAAATGCACTCTTACCTTCCCATCTTTCAAAGCCAGGTCAAATAAAGCAGAGAATTTTAGAAGAAGTATTCCAGTGTTACAGCTGCTGCTGCTGAATATAATAGCAACAAATAGGCTTTTTCTTCCTAAAACCATGATGACAGCCATTCTGCTAATTCACCAGAGGCCTGAATGGGAAATCTTTCTAGACCTTGCAGCAAAAGCCTGTGGGGTGCAATAGAAAGTGCTGCATTTATTGTGCAGCTTTACATGCTATAGAGTTCCATGGAGATTCTGGCAGTGCTGCAGAGACCCTGTAAGGTGGTGTGAAAACCTGGAAGGGAGCTCTCATCAAATTCCATAGGTCTCTGGCACACAAGACAAGAACAACCCATCAGTTTAATCTGCAGAAAAATGTAGGATTTTTCAAAAGACACTTGAAGCAGTGGAGGGCTTAACAGAAGCAGCATCTTGGTCTGACCCTGGTTCACCTCCACCACCCTCAGTAAACCAGTCATGCTAGAAAGGAGTGGGTTTTTCCATAATACTCTTTTCCTTCAGTTAAAATATGAACTTGTTTACCATTATAACAGTTTAGAATAGAAAATCAAAAACATGCTCATTATATAACTAAACTCATTTATCTATGCAAGAGAGAATATATTCTGTTCCTGACAGACTTCAAAACTGTGGTGGATTTTAGGACTAGAGTACAAGAGGGAATGACAGTGTATCAAACACTTGAGGCTTTTGCAAGAGCCATGAACAGTGATGTATCACTTTCATTTCTGTCAATAAAAACTCAGCTTTGATGAAGGCCCCATTATAACAAGCAAGGGTTAAGTAATAACAAGCTCCTGAGCAGTGTACATAAAGCATACCAAAAGTTTTTAAGAAAACCAGTGATTTATCTAACTGGCTGCTCAGTGACAGCTCCAGTGCTCCATCACACCAATATTTAAGCTATTACTGCAACACAAGATAAAGTCCAAAGCAATAAGTGATAACTGACAGGAGAAATGCTGCACTCAGACATTCCAGAGCCTGAATGGATAATGCATTTAACAAATCCTTAATTTGTGAATCACTCCATCAGGTCAAATGAGAGAGATTAAACAGTTTATTAATAATTAGTCATTGCATAAAGCATTACAGACACCCTAGCCTTTATTAATCTTGTGCCTTAAGTGATTTGCAGCCTTTCTGTATCAGTCATTTATTTTAAAAGATAGAAGGTCTGCTCTCTGTCCTAGCAGCCAAAACATCTCTAATCAATTTTGTGCCCTGCTCTCTGCCAGCTCACTTCAGAGTTTGCTCTGCATATGGAGATCACCTTAGAACATCCCTCTGGCCAGTCTCTTCATAGACTATTTATTACAAGCTACACTTTTTATTCCACTGTTTTTGTTCCATCAGCTGTTCCTTGCCCCACTTGTGCTCCCAGCAATGGGAGAATCCAATCCTTGAGGATTAACATCACACAGCCAGCTATTTTCTTCTCAGGTCAAGTATTTTTAAATACAGGAACTCATTTGTGGAAGTTCTAATGAGGAAAAGAACAAGAAAAACACACCACAAACAAACAAAAAACCCCACAACCCACAAACAAACCAATCAAAAAAAGACTTTCTGCCAGAGCATATGTACAAAGATAATTAAGTCAATTAGATTTATTATAAATAAAACCAGACTGGTGTGGTGATGTAACTGGGTGGCTTGTAGTGGCCTTTGCAGTAAAAGCTGCTCCTTGCAAACTTCCAGCAGCTCTGTAAGCTAATCTAAAAATCACCAAAATTAGCAGCTTTTTTTAAAAACCCATCTTACTGAATTGTAGAGTTTGATTTAGACTTAATTTGGGTTTGAATGTCCCTTCATTATTGTAGGCCACTGTTTTCAGACTTGAGTGTCTAAATCAAAACATTGCAGCAAAGTAGACCAAGTAAAAAAAAAAAAATTACATCTTTAAAGAGCAGAATTGTGGTGCAGCAGCTGTGTGGGCTTGGGGAAAGGAAAGAAATTATTTGTCCAAGGGCAAAAAAACCCCCAAAGTTGTCATATTTGAGGAATGTAGTCTAAATATTCTAAATGTGAGAGGATTTCAAGTGCTATTAAAAGCATAATGAATTAAAAAATATAACTAGAGAGGAACTCATTGCCATTGATACTTTAAAACTACAGATGTCTTAGAGTCCCTCAACTAGACCTGGGTGTCTGCTCTTTGGTAAAAACACACAGTAAATCCTTGCACACATAAGATGAGCTTACAAGCTAAGAAACCAAAAAGCATTAACATTAAGCAAATAAAAACCTTAATGTGTGGCACAGAAATGGATAATATACAAATATCTTGAGATTCTGGTTCAGGATTTGTTTTCATTTACAGAAAAATTGTGGAGGTTTCCAGCAGAACAAGGATGGAATGCATACTTGACTCTCAGCTCCAAGGAACTTCCCAGCATGTTTCTTTTTTTGATACCAATATTGCAAAAACATGTTTGGTGTATACATTTCCAGCACAATAATGTTTTTAGGAGAAAGCAGGGCAATTATGCCCTTGAGCAGTTCTGCAACTTCGTATTTAATCTTATGAAATAAGCTTTTTTGGTTTAACAAATCATCTCTAAATTGCCAATCAAATCACTCCAGGAAACAAGACTCTCCATCTCACAGACTTGCAAGAAGTAATTTACCAATTAAAGCTAAAGAGTTACAAGAATAAGTTAGGGAAGCTTTCTTGGAATATATTCCTTTAACTATGCACAAAGCCAATCTGAAAAACAAACAAAAACCCCCAACCTAGTCATTATTATCCATTGAACCTCCCAGAAAAACAATAAACAAATACCTCATGTCTAAATAGCATAATCAAGGCTTCAGAGCCAAGCACTCTGAGGTTAGAAGGCAGAAATAAGCTGACCTAAACAGCCCTGACTCAGCCCCAGTGAGTGGCTACATGAGACCCCAGGCTTGTGAAGGGACAGAGAATATGTGTTATCTCAAACTTTAACTCAGCACACACATGGCCTGGTGCTCCAGTTCTGAGCCACTGCTGAAAACTGCATTTTTCCATTCTCATCAATGCCTTGTATGTACAAACCCTGTTATCTGAAAATCATCATTTAAAACTCAATTTCCATGTAGAAATGACTGTTTTCAGCCAATACTACCCAGACCAACAGTTGTGGACTGCACTCCTGCTGTACCAAGTCAACCTCCAGCTCTGTAGGCCCTGCTGTGGTTGGGGCTGCCTTTTTTAAGAGGAGGACATGGCCAAGAAGAGCCAGTTTTTGGCCATCTTGGCTACCACTGGAGCCCATTAAAACAGCTCTCTGGAGAGTAAATTCAGCATCTCTGGCTTTGTCTAAGGAAAGAATAAAGATGAATCAAAGCTGCTTTTCTGAGCTACATGTAACAGTCCTCCAGCCACTACTTAAAATTTGCTCTGAAGACTGAGGCAGAATACCCTCAGCAGCCTAAAAAGGCAGCTAAAAATAACACCAAAGTTAAATTTCTCTGGAACAGAAAAACACGGATCATATTGACAGCATTAGTCCTGTTCTTTAACAGTATGTGCCTGAAGGGCACTGGCTACCTCATTCTTCAAAAGAATGCATTTCTCAACCCTTTTCTTTTTCAGGTCACTAAGTGTGTTCTGCCAGGTGATGACTAAACAAGTCAAAAGAAGAAGCCACAGTGGCCAGGCAGTGTCACCCATATAAGCCACTTTCAGAGTGGGAATTTATTTAATAATCTTTTCTATGTATGAGGCACATACACTAAAAAATCTGGAATATCTTCTTACAGATTTCCCTGGATTAGCATTGGTTTTATATGTCATTTCTTTAAAAATAATTGACTGTGAAAAACAGGAAGAGATAAAATTAGGTTAGATAATTGCCCCAAAACTATATATTCCATATGTGAAATGTGATTTCATGAGTTGATTTTGCTTTCAGGCTCTTTTTATTCTACAGTACAGATAGCAAGACCAGAAAACTGCACTGTATTGCAGGTGCTGTGCAAGTACTGAACTAAGAAGATGTTTACAAGGCCATGCAACAGAAGGCAGCCATGAGGTAGATACAAGAAAGCTGAAGAGGGAGCAAAGAGAAACAATAACATATTGATCAGAATGGCAAGAGGTCCCCACAGCACCTTAGCTGTCGCATGGCAAACTGTGCAAGTATATGTGTATATATATATGCCATTTACTGGTCTGTATTTGCCTTCCCAAAGAGCAAAGTCCAATTAAAGAATCATTCAGGTTACTTTGAGTTGTAGTAACTAATGAAAGAGCTGTCAGCTCTGGATGACTAAGGTGCATCACATCTCCTAACCTCAGTGCAGGACCTGTGTGAGAAGTCAAAGTGCTGTCAACAAAGACTTTCTTGTCTGCTTAAGTCTCTGGATCAGCACCCTTCCCCTGCTGCTCATCACAGAAGCCAAGTGCAAGGGCTTCCTTGATAGTATTTTGACTGAAAAGTTGAACACACTGTTGCTAGTTACAAGAAAGCTTACTGAAGAAAAAATAAAATCAGTAAAGAGAAAAATTGGCTTCATCCTGGCTCAAACCAGGACAAAAGTGAAAACACCCATTCTTTCATTCCTCAGTACTCAAGGAATACTAAAAAATGCAGTAGACAGAAGTTCTTGATAATACTTAACATCAGGCCACCCCAAGCAGGTAGAAAATCTTTGTAAGGATCACAAAATAAAAGCAAATTATACCTAGATAAGAAGGAAACATCCAGTGAACTAGAGGGATGCAGACTGAAAGCAAATAGGTGGGTTTTTCCTCCACAAAAGCTGTGTGTAAGCCCTGGAACTCTCCATCACAGGACACTGTAGATACACAGCATTCATCATACAAGTTCTTGGCCAAAAAATAAAGACTCAAATCTAGCTACAATGTCCAGCAACCATTTACCAAACATGAGGTGTGGGCTTAGTTTAACATCAATCGAAGCTACCAATTAGCTAGAGGCAGTTTGTTATTGACACTGGGATTCATCCTATCAGCAATAGGATCCAGTTGCCATGGCTGGTAATTGAAACACTAATCTGCCTGGATGGTTTGAAATCCCAAATCCTGAAATGCATATCATGTGTTTTAAAGTGTAACAAAGTAAAGGGGATTTATATTTTACCAAAAAATACCAAAGACCTTGCTTTCTATGCAGAACCTTCAAAGTAAAGGGGATTTATATTTTACCAAAAATACTAAAGACATTGCTTTCTATGCAACTTTTTTCTTAGTGATAACTGAAAGCACTAAAAAAGCAGATACTTGTTCAGACAGTTTGCAAAGGCAACTAACAAGCATTTCTGTGCTTTCACTCGCCCTTCTTAGGCATCACTGTGTATTTCCATGTCCAAGCTACAGCCAGAA
>NW_009954140.1:1934680-1953088 GCF_000747805.2 Chaetura pelagica | reverse complement strand
ACTGGCAAAAGAAAATTAAAGTCAACATTTTAGAAAGATTTGCTGAAGACATCAAGTCTTTCCTTAAAAAGCCTGATAACCTTTCAGGTTATGTACACAGGTACAGTTTATCAATTCTAACACAACATTACCAATGTGTTCTCCCTTTTGAAATAACTCCTTTTCATTTTTACAATTTAATATTCACTGCAGAGCTGTCCTTGCTTACAGAGAACTGTCAGGTTCAAATGAAGCATTAGATGATCCATGACATCCTGTTTCTGGTAAATACAAAGCCACCAGGAGAGCAACAGAGATGCCTATTCTGTATTTACAAACTATTATCTACATTTCACAATGTTGCACAAATTGCACACAGCCTAATTCCTTCTGAACTTAAAGGCTTGGCAATCTTCTATTTGTTATGCCAATTCTTGTGTGTCACAGCACTCATTTATCTTTAAATGTTAAGTAGCAACAATCAATGCACAAGCTGGAAAAAGTGCTGCAAATGATGCCAAGTTACAAAATTCCCAGACTGATCATTCTTCAGTGGAGTTATCATGGGCAATTGAAGGTTCTGAGAATAACAATGCTCTGTCAATGAAAGTGCTGAAGGAAAATAACAGCCATACACTATGGATTAAGTGACATAGTGAAATAAATTTCAGTCACACAAAGCTCCCAGCTCTCCAGTTTTGTCCTCTGGGAAGATTTTCTGCATAAGTAAGTACATATTTAATACTTCACTATCAGTAACCAAACAGAAGTTCCAACAACATGATGGTGGGTTCTCTGCAATGTTTTCTTTTGGTGATTTTTTTTTTTCCACAGCATTACAAACATCTTTTATTTGTCTCAGGGACAGAAATTATATACATAGTTTTTATTTGCAGCAGTCAATACTGGAGTGAAACAGTTAGGAACTGAAATGAGACAAGAATAAAACATCTTGAGCTAAAGTGCTTGTAAGTGTTTTGATTTTGAAATAACTATACTAATTAATGTAAACAGAGACTGATAAATAAACTTTTAGAACCCTTTGACAGTAAAAATCATTAAAGATAGCTGAAGTACTCAGTAAGATGCAGAAGCTTATTAAGACATTGCTGCAGTTCATCTGAAGCTCCTTAAGCCTTTGAATTCTTACTTATTACAGAGAGTGTGCCATAAGTTACAGATGTTTAGGGAAATTTAATTACAGTTGCCAATGTCTTCTTGCACATAAGTTTAACATTTCATTAAGCATCCAGAAATTTGTAGGAACAATTGCAGATATTTATTTTACCACAGATAATGCTGTTTTTCTTGTAAAAATTCAGGGCATTTTGACTTTTATGGCATTTTATACCCAAACCCATTAATCTCTATGCCTCCCCCTAGAACTATTGCATATCCTATCTTATATAATTAATACTAATACTCAGTATTTATCAACTAGTATATTTTTGCCTTTGAAGAACCACAGCATTGACTCAGAAAAGTTAACAAGGAGCAACACAGAAGAGTCAAGAGGCACTAGAAAATACACAAGAGACACCTTTGGGTACAATCAGTGTTTTCAAGGAGATTTATTGCAAGGCATGTTCCTATAAAATTGTCCCCAACTCCTCTATATTGTGTGGCTGCACTTTCACAGGAGCTGCCTTTCAGCTTGTATTTTATGTGCTGGTTCAGCACTGTTGCCACAGCCATCCCTCTACAGCAAGTCACTCACTGCAGCACTAAGGACTTCAAATAGGTTCTGCCAAAGCCAATAGGATGGGGTTCTCATCAAACATCCCTCTTTTGGTTCTACAAACAGGACTGTTTCACAAGAGTCAATTCAAAACCACATTGCATTGCCCATGACTACCTATATCAGACTTGGAGGAGGAAGAACAGCAAAGGACACGGATCCATCAGCAAGGGTCCAGTCTCCAGAGACCATTCCAGAAGCAGAGAATCAATGTGGTGCCAGGCTGTATGAAGGGAACAACCAAGGAAGAGCAAGTGTGATGGGGGAATCTCCAATGACTTGTTTGACCCTTGCTCACAGAAGAGCCCTGAGGCTCTGAGCAGTCAGACTACATCAATGTAGCTCTAACACTCACCAGCAAGCAAAGCAAAAATTGGGTGTTGCTAGAATTGGCAGGAAACCAAAGAGATAAAACCCTGCTTACTGCAAATACACTTCATCTGCATTTGCTGCAGAATGGGACACAGGCTTTCAAGTCCACTCCTTAGCAATAGCACAGTAGTTGTCCTGCTAGAAGTGGAATCATGACATCCATAAGAGGATTAACAAGCCTAAGTAAAATGCAGCAGTCTGTCATTAAGAACATTAGCAGCATTTCAGAAAGGCACACAGCAATAAGATGATCAGCCCGTTCTCCCTGCCATCTCTGTGTTTAAAATACAGCTAAGGAGGAGGCATAGAAGTAGGTGCTCAGTGACAAGATCCTGTCTTCAGATATGGTAGAGGATTTTCTTGTGGCTGTAAAGAGTTTGGGGTGAATATATAAAAAAAATAATCCACAGCTGTCACACAATGCTGCTTGAACCAAGTGGAAAGATTTTACTAATTCATACCTCAGATACTACACATGCATTATTAAATTACTTTCATAACTTGTAATTTACTAATGGAAATTGCATGTTTGGGTTTTTCATTAATGCTGCCCATTTGCTGTTTGATATAATATACTGCACAAGAGTAATAAAATATGCAGATCATCCAGTTTTTCCTTACAACATTCCAACTACTTCTCCACTCCCAGTCTTTAAACATATCCCAGTTCTACTGAAACACTTGAAAGAAAATCACATAGAACTTCTTGGAAATTGGACAAAGAAGCACACAATCCCCTGTGCTAAAAATAATGCTAACACATGTGGAAGGGTTGGCAGAAGCAACAGCATCCCCTTTTTCAGTGTTTACCATTTGAGCCCTGCTCTGTCGTATTGATTTTATGTTGCAACAATTTAAAACAAATAGCCTAAAAGGCAATGGTTGCAAAATAATGGTCACTCTGGAATAGACTTGCAGTATGGAACTGAATGCAAAATTATTGACTAGATCTCACCCATGAGGTGATGCAGCTGCACTGACAGGAAGGGGGTTGGGTTCTTGCACTAGAGGACAGATATCCTCCACCAACTGCAAAATGACAGACCAGACCTTTTCAGAAACTTTAAGACAATCAATAAGGGAAACTCCAACTGCAGGTGTTATATTCTCCAGAGCACTCAGACACACATCATGCATACATTTTAAAGTAACTTTTGTCCAAATCAGACCACTCAAGTCCCTGTCATTGACAGAAATTCAGTTTGAGGCTTTCAGTTCTTTTTTTTCCAGCAGTAGGGTTGGTTTAAGACCTAAGTTGACTGACCTACCATGAGCTTTTGTTTCCATTTTGAGAGAAAATAACCTAAACCCCTGGGGCATTATGCAGGGATGCAATGCTTCTCAAGCAGCAGTCACAATTATTTCTCTCAGTCCTGGCCTTGAAACATGCAGTAATTCCAAGCACATTGCCAGCCTGGTACAAGTCAGCATCTCTGGACCTGCCAGTGTTAACTGTCCTTCTGAACCTTTTCTTAAGCACTCAGCACATCTCTTCCCAATGCTGCTAATGTTCATTTCATTAAGGTAAAAGTAATTATAGATTTGCATGTTTTTCTCTTTACCTTTATTCACAATTCTAACAGCTAAGATGAGGTGCCAACCCACCACTAATTGAAAATTGATTTTAGATTCAATTAAAAGGCTAGCCCAGGAGGTAAGTATATAGGCAGAAGTCTCATCAGCTGACTTGTGCCTCATTGGGCATCTGTACTGAATTTCACTGACATCATCAGGATTTGCATCAGGAACAGAGGCAACTAAGATGATGTCTAAAGAACAGGCATCACTAAAACTTCAGCATTTAATTGCTAAAGAACAGGAGACTATCTCAGGTGTTACTTAACATTGTGACAGTAGCAATTGGGGATTGTCAAGTAGTGCTGGACTAGGAAGACAAGCCCAAACCCATGCTTGTCTGCTGCTTTAACAGACCTGCTCTTTGACTCTTCTATTTTGGATTCTTTTAGTCTTTGTGCCAGATTTAAGGAAGTGATGTTTGGTTTGACCTTTATTTCCATAGATCTCAGAAAACCTTTACTTCAGATTTCTGTAGTCTGTTTTGTGATCCAAAACACGGGATCCTCATCCTTTCTCTCTAACAGTGCTGCAAAAATCAGTCCAAAACATGAAATCCATAACAGAAAGAGTTACAAAGGATACAGCTATGACTGAATATACTATTTTGAAGTGCTTGGAATTCCAGTGTTTTCATAAGGCTTGTACAGCTGTACAGACACAGGCTCTCACCAGTTAGATCAAGTCTTATCCACTCATATCTGGACAGAACCCATACGGTGAAGGCAGACATGCCTTGCTTTCATGGTGTAAACATTTTTGGCCTGAAAAGCATCATGGCATGTGGGCAAGACCATTCAAGGCAACTCATTCTGTCCAGTTTTGTGCAAAGTACACTGTGGTGAACATTCCAGCAGGGAAAAAGTTGATCAAGTCAGAATCATAGAGAAAGAGTGAACAGTTTAGTCAGCTCATTGACAGCAAGAGCTGGTGGAATGCTCTGCATACATCAGAATGAGGATATATAATCAATAATATGCAACACTATTCAAAGTAGAGAAAAACTGCAATTCATTCTTTGGTGGTATAAATCTGTCTGGTTTTATTGTCATCACTGGATTTCCACACATTTAAGATTGCAAAAATTTTGGGCCTTAGAATTGTAAGACCCTTCCTCTGAATTCAAGTGATTAATCACCAAACACTAATTTGGCACTTGTATAAGGAAGAATGCAGTCCACTTTTAATGAAATTGTACAATGTCATTGTATATTCTCTTTGATAGAGCTGCTTGTAACTCCACATGCCTTAATTATACATCAGTCACATCAGTAGCACTGAGTAGTTCTATTGTGAAGAAATTAATGTGGCTTATCCCCAAGGAAAGTAATTGAAAGTGCTCTTGTATTTTTTACTCTAACATGGAATAGTTCATGTAAGACATCTCACAAACCTGTGAAGCCACTTTGCTCCCAGAAATATGTGGAGACAAGGATTGTCTTGAAAAGCCACAAATACTTGTAAACTAACTACAGAAAAGGGCAATCAAGTCATTATTTAATGCTGGAATTAAACATTTTGTCATACAAGCTGTTCCACACCATCATCTTATAAATTGAAGCACTGTAAGGACACAAAAGACTTGTTACTAGATAAATTCAGGAGTCTTGCATGTGATTCTAGCTAGTAATTACACCAGCCAGTTCTGGCCAGCCAAGGTAGCCAGTGGAGAGCCACAGGGACATTCTGGGCTTACATGTTAGAGGACAGTTCAGACCAGAACAGTAAGTAAATTTCATTTTCTGAATTCTGAAGGCAAACTTGACTTAACTCCTGCACTTGAGTTAATCCCATCCTGGAGCAGAATTTTTCTTTGTACTCATATTTCAATTACTATAATTGCATAGTAAATTTCTAAATATAATTAACAGTAATAAAAAGGAGATTGACCTCCTTAGAAAATCACAGCCCAAGTCTCTGCTTTTCTCTGTCTTCTGGCTCTTGGTTAGATCTCCTTTGCCCACACTTCAGTGTGGGTCAGCAATGATACTACATGGAAACCAAGCCTATATTCCATTCTACTTGAGCACAGCACCTATCACACAGCTAGAAGCCTCCCAGTACTATTACCAAACCTAAGTTGTAGGGGCAGAAAAACTGATCAGGTATGCTCATGAGAACTGAGCCAATGTAGCCAAGATACATTGTAAAAATGACAGACAACAAGCAGAAGGAAAATATAAACACTCACCATGAAGGATATGCACAATCCCTACATAATACAAAGCCTGCATTTGATAAATCCACTGTGCCTTTGTCTTACTGAAAACAGAGATGCTACTCCAGAATGAGGAACAAACTTTGCTCTGTCCCAGGGCTGGCAGCAGGTTTGCAGTTTCTCCTGTTCTCATGGCATCCATACATTCATACAGCCTTAACCTCTTGCTGCTGGGAAGCTACCCCTCACCTGCATTCAAGTCAAATGCAACTCACATTTAATTTCAAAATCCACACTTTCCAGGGCAGGTGTGCATTAATTATGTGTTCTCTTCAGCTGTGCTCATTTTCCTTATTAGCAGAATCAAGAAGTATAAAAAGGACTGGCTGCAGTTTGTGACCCAGTTTTAAACTGGGTACCTCACTAAGCAGATAAGCTCCACATTTGTGTCCAATCTTGGATGTTGCTGCTTAGCCCCCCCCCCCAGCAGAAATCAATGACTGTTTGTTCAGTAACAGGGTAAATGAGAGAAGAACACTTTTACAAACAGCAGGTGAGACATTCCATTTGAAAAGCAATCAGCTTGTCTGCCTTCAAGGACAGTGCTCATATCCACATCACTAATACAGGGAGGAAGATAAAAATGTTGTGGGGTTTATTTTTTGTTTGTTTTGGTTGGTTGTTTAAACTTGGTGCCCAGACCAATGCCCCTAATCTGAACATCCAGAGTCATGCCATAATGCTTTCCCTGGTGAACAGTACCATTGATTTCACTTGAGAATTTATCTGTAACACTTATTTATGGATTAATGGACTTCACTGATGCCCAGTTTTCAATGCCTTTCTATTCAGATAGACACAAACAACTAACCCTATTAGTTGGGCTCTGTATGCAAAAACAAAAAGCACACAATAAATTAGGTATAAAAAAATTTTTTTTCAAGCAACCAGATATTACAGCTTAATTAACTCAATCAGTAGGATTACCAAAAAGCCACTCTAGGTGCAGAGGCTTGGCCATCCTGCTGCCACATTTACCATCTTCATGACTTGCACAACAGTCATTTTAGGAACAAAACTTGTGAAAAAGTGCTTCACATAAGGGCTTCTAGACTTCAGATGTTTTTCCACTCAAACAGGTCAAACACTGATAAAATTTCTATCTTTTTACACACTTTGATACATCCAGATCATTCTTCAAAACACCTATGCCCTCTAGCCAAACCTCTTCTAATTATTTTCTCCACTACGTCCATAATCTGATGATCAAACCAGACTTGCCACTACAGCCTGTATTTTCTCTCCCAGTCCAGCCACTGAAGCACACTGTAGCTCTCTTCCTGGTTCCAGTGATACAAGAAATCTTTCATGGAGAATTCAGTTCTGCTCAGACTTAGGAACACACCTCATGTTATGAAGGATGACTTATCCTGCATTATTACATGTTATCAGAAATTATCAATGGCTTGGAGAACACGGGAACAATTCCAGTGTGTGCTATCAACTGGTAATTAATTGGAACACAGACTGTGAACTTACTGCTCTGAGACTTCGATGCCTCCTTCAGCATTAGGATTACTTTTGATATCTTGCACAATAAGAAGGCACAACACATCACACTGCTGCTCTGTGCCTTGGGGAAACTTAGGTTGGTGAGGCTTTTAAAAAATACAATTTCTCAAACATCTTCCAAATACAATATTTAATCATTAAATCACTATAACACACTTATACTGGTACAAAACAAGTGAAAATAAACAAGTTCAAAGATGGGATGTGAAAGCCACCAGAGGAGAATCACTGAACAAATACAGGTGTTTGCCAGCATAGGAGGTCCAGAAAACAACCCAAAACTCAGCAGAATATGTTTTAAGATTGCACTGGTACTTACACATCTGCCATCAGTGACTGATTATTTGAAGAGAGTTCATATTTGACCAGTAACAGACAAATAACCTCACATAAAAGAAAACAGGAACTCAAAAATGAACAGTAACACATAGAATAAGCTCAAGAAACACTTGGTACTGTAAACAAAAGTTTGTTTTCCCCCATGTCAGGAGAACTGGCCACATAAACACATGTCAAAGCAGTAAAATGTCCCACAGAAAGTCTGAACTCTACACTCAGAAGTCAAAGACGAAACAGCAAGATAAACAGCTTTCCAGTCTGCTGATCATATTAGTTCATTTTCTTTACCTGACAAATAAACCTAGGCTTTTTCTGGTTTTTGTTGCTTGGGGTTTTGTTTTTAGGAAAACAGCTTGCCAATAGCTATTTTCTCTTCCATGGTGAGTCATTCTATAAAAGTGCTAGGAAAAAAATTACAAAAGAGATGAAAAATAGAAAACTGGATTCACCTCTGTTACCCTCAAGAACATTGTGATAAGGACAACTTCAGAGGTGAGGAAAGCCAAGGTATATTTGAGACCAAAAATCAACTGCAACAAGAAAGATAATGAAAATGATTTCTATGGACACAAAGCCTTAAGCACCTTGTAGGACCCATGTGCAAAACAGGCTGATGAATCTTTGCATACTCCACAGCCTGCTGTTTTTAACCCATCTTCACCCTGGCAGGCAGCAATCTGCCAGAGATTACTGACAGTGAAACACCAACCATTTTAGGTTAAGGGATTCATTCATTCTGCTCTCAAAGTGTGGTATGAAAGGAATTTAGTAGCTGCAGTTAGCCTGATGTTTAACAACACTAGGATTTAGACACCTGTCTAACACAGGAAAAGATATCAAAAAAGGAAAGGTTGGGAGTCTGGAGTTTGAAGGCAGAAAAACCCATAATCTATATGGCAGATAGCAAGGGATAAAGACTGAAAGGAAGTGGGGAAAAAAAACGTTCATTTACTTGTCTATGTTAAGGTGTTCAGACTAAACTTGGTTAACATACATGCCTCTCCTAAGCTTTACCCAAGAATCAGCATCTGGTGAGGGGACTCAGTTACTCAAGTCTCTCAATGGATGCCTCTGATAATTGCAAACCTTGTGGTCCCCACGTGACACAGAAAGCTGTGTACACAGCAGAGGATGCCAATATGCAATAAGCTCATTTCTACAAAAAGAGAACAAATTCCCAATTTTCAAGAAGGAAACACTATCAGAAATATGGCTTAAAAGGATATCATAGCTGATGCTAAGAAAGCTGCATGCACTAATGTACTTATTTCCCAGAGTAGTGCTCTCATACCCATGATGCAAAATTTGATTCTAGCCTATTCTTATCTTTTTGTGGAAATAATGTACTCTGACCATTTATTTAGACCAGCTTGGCACCATTCATCTCTCCCAGTAATTTAGAGCTGAAGAGTATGTCAACACTGACTTACCTGCAGCACCACTCACACAGAACTCAATTTTAAAGTATTCCTCATCTTCCAAGACCATTTTTTAACTAATGCCTATGGAGAGTTTCACAATGATGTTTTTCCCCTTATACAATTTACTTGGCTGGGATAAGACTTGTTGACTGAAATTATGAAGAAAGGTAGTTTCACTAGAACACTGTCCTTGGGTTTTCAAACTCTGTAACACCTGAAACACTAAAGTTAATTCTGGTTTTCATATAGTCTTCTGAAGGATTTGCCATTTAAAAATGCTTCAAATGCAGACTTCTACTTGAAAAGCAAAAAACCTATATTTGGCTATTGTCACATTTAAGTATCTCATTGACAGTACTGCTCATTAGAGGTACCCCCACACACCTGGAGATGAAAGACATTGGCTCCAGTTCCAGACAAAGCTTTACATAGTAGCTTTAATTTCCCTCTCCCATAACTATGGAGCATGCATGGTTTGTGAGGGACGTGTAAGAAGCAGGGAGAGCATGTGACTTGCCAAATACTATGCAAGAAGCCTGAGATAGAATTGGGGTCTTTAGAGTAGCTAGCTATTAACATAACGAGTGCATTGCCCTTTTACATCAAGCTACAGGTACAGCTTCAGTGTCTCCATAGATTTATTCCTGAATATTAGAAACAGTAGGAAAATGAAGGAAGAGCCAAGCTCACCAAAAGTACACAGGGCAAGAAACAGGCACAAACGTGTTTTTTGAGCAGTCAAATGTCATGTACCAGTTGGACAGATTGGCTGATGCACCACTGACAGGACAGCAGAAATGGATTGCTTCTCTGACACAGATGCACACAGGATGTTTTATGTTACATAAACAAGATTTAAGAATAGATGTTGGTCCTCAACTCTGGAGAACCATCCACCTGCAATGCCTGCTCACCTTGGTCTTAAATTAAATTCTTTTGGCTGAGAGTGCAGTTCTTCTGATTTGTAAGCATGACCGACCTTCCTGGGCAGCCCTTTACTGCCCGTGCTGCCTCCCCTCATGGGCCATGCAGAAGCTCTTGACCCCTGAATCAATCCATGATTGTCAAAATAAAAGAGCTGGCACCACCACTATTCCACTTACTCGCCACACTCAGTGTTCCCTGCTCTGCAGGTTAATTGCACTGCATAATGTTAAAGAATAAAAAAAATTAAACTGAGATTTCCCAAACCATTTAAGATATTTAACTGTTGGTAATTCCAATTTAAATTAATGGGAGTTGTGCATCTTAATCCTCTTGAGACCATTTTGAGAATCTTGGAACAAATCAATGAAACCAAAAATGCTCTTTTTGCAAAATGTGAATTTTTTTTAAGGACCAAAATACTGAGAAGCTTCTGGTAGCATGTACTGCCTTTGCCATGTAGTGTACCATTTTCATCCTGTAGGTACAACCAAGCTGTGTCCCAGCAATGTGCATCTCAGTCCAAAGAGGGGAGGCTTGTCACACTCTCTCAAATAAAAAGCCCAAAAGCCTCTTTTGCCCAATTACTACCTGTAATGGCAGTTACATGTTAAAAGGAACCCAGCATGACATGAGCTTAGCTGGATATCTAGAATCCCTACAGAAAAGCTTGTCCAAATAAATAATTAAAAAATAAATTTTACAGGAAAACAGGTGCCTTTCCTCTCTCCTCCTTTTAAAGTCAACAAGGAGTAAGACAAGGAAGCTCACCAAGTAAAAACCTTGAGACAAATAAAACTCCCAAGTAGAGCCTGAACAGCTGAGCTCTAGAGAAAGTCATTTTGAAAACCCAGTGTCCTCACATGGGAAAAATTCTATGACATTTTCATCACAGAGCCTGGTTTCCCATGACTGCACAAGGAGAAAGGCCCCTGGGGAAGAGCAGTTCTGGGCAAAAGGGGAGAGGGAAGGGAAGTAGCACTCAGATGTGTTGTGCTTTAGGGTTTCCAGCCTAAAGTGTACAAGAGACAACCCCTTAGAAGCCAATTACAGTGAATGAAAAATAAAGTCACTGTGTATTGATGCAGAACTCAACACAGTCTGAACTTTGAGCAGCCCAAGACCCAGGGTAGCGTGGAACCTGGCCCTTCAGTCAGACATCATATTGTCATTATTGGAACTTCTTGCAGCAACAGATATCCTAGAAGCTAAAGAAACTGCTCAGGCTGTAATACATGGATGCTAAATCCTGTATCCATGTGCAGTGAAGTGCACAGAAGTCTTAACACATCATAAGATATTGGCTGTAAGATGTCAAGGGAACTCCAGCAGCTCTAACTGTTATGATCTTCCAGAAATACAAACTGCTACTCCATATAAAGAGAGAAACAGTCCAGATTAATGATGCAGAGCTAATTAAAGAAGTAAATAATTGTGGTGATGTACCCTAAACCAAAGGGGCAACAAGCAATGCAGCAGGAAATTAGGAGAAATATGAGAGTTTGATTAATTAAGCTACATTTCTAAAAGTAGGTAGGACTATAAAATGTCAAATGTGATATTAATGCAGAGTAGGTTTATTAGAAAAATAAATTACAGATTAATACTAATTAGATTAAGAGCTTGTTTCTGTAGCCAGCACTATGGTACCTAATTATTACAGCTTACTTTGGGGAGGGGGGGAAGCTGCCCATGACTAACAATATGACAAACTGTCTCACAGAAAGGAGATGCCTGGAGTGATGAAAGCAACTCCATAGCATCTATAGTGACAAACAGGCTGGACCCCTCTCCTGGAACAACACATGGATGTCGCTGTAAATTAGTTCAAATATTATTCTGGCTCTGAAACAAGAACTTTCCTACACAAAGCAAGGGGAAGGCTCAAGGACTCTCAGACGTTCTGACCCCTGCCACATCCCACACACATAAAAGCAGAGGGATACAAAGGTCTTCAACACCAAGTCTTCTAGCACACAGGAAAATAGGGCTGGCCAGCCACTATAGAAAAAAAAGAACTTTGACCACCACACAGAGCACTTCACAGTATAAATATCAAGAATGTTAGTCTGTTGGTTAGAAATTTATTTCATATTACATCAATCTCAGTTCTTAACATGACATCAGTTCTAATTCAACAGCATTGCCATGGTTATGCTATTGTTACATTTTAGCCTTGCAGGTGTTTTATCAAGACATTCAGTACTAGAACAACCCCAGTGTTCATTCTGTGTATGTTCCAGACAAGTAATCTAGCTGTTAGATCTACTCTGTTAAAAGAAGACCACAATGGCTCTTCCTTAATTAAACACAGAACCACAATACCACCTCCTGTGTCAAAAGCAAGCTCTTGTACATTATCTTTCCCATAGTCCAACCCCAAAACAAAAGAATAAAACTTCTAATTAGCTGCCCACTGTAAGGGGCTGATTTCCTTCAACTTGCATTCCTGTATTACTAAAGAACCATTTCCTCCCATCAGCAGGACTACAAAAGTCATAAACACATCCATAAAGCTATGAAGACAGAAAATTTAACCAAGTTTTGTCAAAGAGGTCAAAGATAAAATTTAAAAATTAATTTAAAATAATGAATACATTTCAGACAACACTAATGAGGGTCTATCATCCCAACTAAGGCACCACTTCAAAGTGTAAGGAAACCTTAAATTATGTAATTAACCTAAGATGGGACAAACACTCTGCAATTTCAAGCCAACTTTGGTGATTTGATCCCATTTAATTGAACTTCCTGAGATTTTGCACAGAACAAGCCAAAACCCAGTATCAGCATTTCTTCTCGTGGTAAAGCCCCATTTTTATGCTGGCTGTCACAGCTACAGGGAGCAGGATGCACTTAGCCCCGTTTGTTGAGTTACAAAGCAGCAGTAGCAACTCACTAAAATAAAGTTGTCAACATGACTAAAACTAATATCCTCAGCTTCCTGATGATTAGGTATTCCACTGGTTTTCACCCTAACGAACATCTCCCTTCAGTATTCTTGCCTGTGTATTCCTGTTGCTCTTCACTTGACATATTTCGCCACGATGTTTCATCTCCTTGTGACTGTGGATCAGGATGTTCATTATCTGATGATTAAGTTGATAAACACTGATTCATTCTCTCATTTCATTAAGCTGGTCTGTTTGGCTTCTGATTTATTCCACGTCTGCCTGAGAATTCACCTGCATCTCCTGGTCTCAGGCTTTTAAAAGCACAAGAGTGCTGTGTTTGTGTTTTGCAGTTGAAAGGTGTCCTGGCTGTGCTGTGGGACGTGACTGTTTAAACAGGACTAAAACTACTCATCCTAATTGGAAAAGAGCCCTAGAATTTCAGTGAGCTAAATAATGCTGAAATAACTCATTATGAGAATGTTTTTAAAAGACTCCATAGGACATGGAAGATTCAAGTTTCAGCTATTTCTTTGACCTATTTGCAGCATATCTGGAAAGCTTTTACCTAATGTAACAACACTGTTCATACATTCCACTCCTGTCTGCAGTAACCTGTAGAAAAGTTAATGTAACACAGAAACACAGATCATTATTTTGTTTTGAAAATGCAAAGTATGCTAGAGCAGATCATTGAAAGTAATACAAGAGTCATACATTGAAGCATGAGCTTAAAATATTGTATAGACTAAAAAGTAATTAATCAAAACCCCACGTCCTAGGAAAATTCCGCTCTTGCCATAGGGTGTGTAGACTATAAGGTCTTTCACATTCACTGTCAGCCCTGGGAAAATTGCTATTCAAACATAGGAATCCCAGTCTACTCTTATTTCCCTCTCACCAGAGACACTAACTTTGTCATGACCATCATATGCAACATACTGGCTTGGGAAAAGATTTATTTCCCTGTATCTCATCTTGGCACAGCAGCTGTGCTGAGGGGCCAGGCTGATCATGCAAGCACTGAGCACTGTACATGCACTTGCTTAATTTACCAAAAGGCCTAAGTTTAAGTTTATTTCAATAACTCTGTTCTCATACTAAATGTTTGTGTACAAATGAAGCCTTACAAAAATGAGTTCTAACTTGGCATTTCTGAACCAGATGCATGTTTCCTGGGAAAGTCAGGGAAAAAATAAGCACTAGAAGCATGACTGGAAGATTTACCTCAAACTGGGAACTCAAAATCAAAGTATTAGGATGACCACAGAACTGGACATTAATATGTCCAAATATTTCCTACATTACAGCAGTTTTATCTGCATTTATGGGGTTTTACTACAGGACTGTACTTTTTTCCCCCAAATAGCTAGGCTTATTTCAAGGATACACCCTCCTGGGTCTGTGACTCAGAAATGCAATGATTGTAACAACACAGTAGGGTTAAAAACCTCAGTATCAGAAATACTGTTGTAGCACACTAAAAATAGATTGTTTAAAGCTAATTTTACTCACAGTATATAGTAGATTATATTGTCCCTTCTGTACTGATGAGAGCCAAATTATTTGTAATGAAGATTTCCCTTCAAAAGTTCTGCCTTGTAACTTATTTCCTACACGTCTGCAAAAGGCAGAGTTACACTAATTTTACATCTATGTAAGCAAATGTACACATTCAAATTGACCTATAAATTGCATTGCCAAAGCAAACAGAAACACAAGCTCATAGGACTAAGACAGCAATTGGCAAGGGGAAAGCCTCTCATTTAGAAGCAAAATTTAGCTTATTTTGTTCCCTGTGATTACACAAACTATAATTTTATGGCTACCAGATTTTTTTTGAAATTGTTAAAAAAACAGTAACATATTTTTGTTGCAAAATAATTCTTGCAACAAAAAAAAAAATAATCAGACTACTATAATTATTTTTTCCATTGTACTTCTGCTGACACAGTGACAACTGCTCAGGTTGCTGACAATCGTGCAGGTTGCAATTTCCTTCAACAGCATTTTTAATCAAATAGAGCAGACAGTTGTGAGCTATGGTCAAGGGTGTTTTGCTGAAAATCTGATGTCTGAATGTAATTCAAGAAATCAGTAGAAGAACAAATACTTTAGAATTATTTTATTGACTTACTCTAATTTAGAACTACTGAGAGAATATAACCCTGATATGACAAGTGCAGTGCTCAGACTGGAATGTCCTTCCCCAGGGTAGCAGCTCTGGATTTGATCTGGCATAGCTGATAGCAGAATCAAGGCTTAAAATGGACAATTTTCCAGCAATAAGGAAAGTATTACAAGACAAACTACTCTATAAAGCAGCAGGGGCAAAAGGGGGATAAAAATTGAAACAAGAGCGATAGAAGTCACGCTGCATTACAAGTATCAGTGAAGCAAATGCTTCCAATAAAGAGCTCAAACCAAGGAGGGTTATTTATCAGAGAACATCTGTTTGGCTGACCAATATCTGTGCTAGTGGTGCCTGACACGCATGAAGACTAGAGCACAGCCTGGTTCCACACCAGAAAGATGCCTATTAGTGGGGTCTCAGGGATGAGTGCACATATCCCTCACATGTACCAGAGATAACTTTTGTCACATGAGGCTTCACGTATTATTTCATCTCTATACTTGATCTGTATCCCAGAAACCCTCTCTAACCTCATATTTCAGGTGTAAAATTTCTGTCCCATCTGGCTCCTAATTCTTTATCTGTTTTTATCCAGCTTCCCAGCGACCCATATAATTCCACTTATAATATACACTTATTGAAGAGACCAGTGAAGCCTCCTGACCAAACTCCTACCTGCAGTCTACATCCAGCTTGGCCTTTGGCAGCCTGTAACTAGAATGTACAACACTACCAAGCTTTCAGAGGATGAAGTGGGGGAGTGGGGTGAGGAAAAGTATGGAATGAAGAGGTCCAGTACTTGGAGATGGTAGAAATTATGTGTGGAAAATGCTGCAGTCAGGTTTCATGGAATTTTGTCAATGTGAGGATTTACTGGATTGCACCCTGATGGCAGATCTCTGGACAACATGTTAGTGACCACAATGTCCAATCTTTAGACAATCATAAAATTCGACATTTACATATGCTGTTTCAAAGCAAAACTGTCTCTTAGCTTTATAGCATTACTTAATTGCAACATTTTTTACATGTATATTTTGATATATGTGTTCATTTGTATGTATATGTTTTTATATGCAGTACTTCCTAATAGCCACTTGTCTAGGACTTTGGTGTGTCTGATGCATAAGCATTGATAATAATCTATTTACAAGCACCGCAAGATACTTAAAATAGCTGTGATTTGAGATCTAGCTACGTGATGCCCCAGTGCAAAGTATTGTAATTGAAACACAAAGGGAAAAAAGTCTGCCACCACATTCAGCCTCAGGATTCTAACATGCTGAGCAGGCTCTGAGGGAACCTCCCAACCGCAAAACACAACCAGTAACCTGCATGATGAGAAAGGCCACAAGTTTCCAGTCCCCATGCTACAAAAGTACTTAGGTACCAGTTATGTGCTACAGCTTAGCAATGTCACCCTAGAGACTAGATTCCAATATTGCTTTAGTCATGGTATTACCATGCTTCATTAATTGCAGCTGAAATCAATGGGAATGGCAGCATTTCCTTTCAAGATTAAGTCAGACAGACTCCTTGCCTGGGTCCTGCAGTCCCTTTATCCTCAGTCTTGTGGAATTACTTATGACAGTTTAAAAATAATACTAAACACAGCAGAATTATAACATTGTTATATAAAGGAGGGTACAAAGTACAGGGCAGCACAAATCTATTCCAGGCCATCAGACCTGTTCTATCTTCTATGGACTAGAATTTCTTCTATGTGTCCTGATGGCAGGATCAAACTATTAAGTTCTGCCATCTGTGTGCAGCTTGCTCCTTATCACAGGATTTTGACTACAGACTGTAAACCTCTGACTCAACAGGTAATACTTGCTTGATGGTGTTAGCAAAGACACTAAATGCTTTTCTTTTTGTATAGATGCAATGGGGTCAAACTGCATTTTAAAAAAGCCAGACTAATGACTTTTTTTAAATATAGAACAAGCCAATATTTTGTTTTCATGAACAGGATGTAAAGGTAATTTAAGCTACCAGAAAGAGTTCAAGCATCTTTTCTGGCAAGTGTCTGGTAGTTACTTGTTTCAGATGCACTTCATACCTAAAAGCTTTTCTGCATTGACCCCAACTAACACATCCTACCACACCATCTGTGGACCTCTGCCATGTTTCTCTAATGTTGAGTCCTGCCAGAGTGCTTAAATAGTGCTTCAAGTGTTAAGCTGCATTCCAAGTCATCTGGACCGATAAAGAACTGGAAGTAATGGGAAAATCCCAGTTTGAGGCCTTTAGGTCACCTGCACAGCCAGGACACAAACTCCATGCCCCAGCTTGGATTTGGCAGCCCAATCCACATATAAGAAGGTCTCAAGTCATGATGGTTATAACGCCCAGGGGGCAGAAGTGGACATCAACCCCAAGAGGACATGACAAGCAGCAGAAATTCTGCAGTTACCTGCCCAGGCATTCCAAACAAGACTGACCATCTGTCTTAGTAACCACACCGCCATTTATAACCCTGCCAAGCAGGTCCAGGTGAGCTGGTCTGTCACCCTTGCCTTCACACCTCAAAAAGTCCAGGATGCATTAGGCCTTGCCATAAAGTTTGCTGTCTCTCACATCTCCAGATGACTGTGGCAGCATAACTGATATCCTCATTTAGCTTATCATGTTGTTCAAAATCACATTTCTAGTTCCTCCAAAATTAATTTCAATGGCAGCATAGCATATAACTTCCATTTGTAACTAGAGAGTATTTAGCCTGTCTCAAAATCTCCCCTGACTTCCTGAATGGCTTCTATACTTCATATTTAATTAAAACAAATTAATTTATTTATGTAGATTATTACTTCAAAGGCAAGTAATACTCTAGTAACTTAGTTGAGGTGGAACCAATGGGATCATTTGCAGAAGCAAAGGAAGCAGAGTTTGGCCCAGAGTTGAAATTAGGCAAGGTTAATAAAATTCAGCTATGACTTGGCCCTCTATTCAGGGAGCTGTGACAATGCATCAACTGATTTAGAGCTCAACACTGCAAGGTTCTCTGTGTCAAAGTATATGAAGCCAGTGGGAGGTGAAAACATTTAGTAGCTTAAACATACACAGTCTGTCAGCACTGAGCTTTGCAAACCTCTTGGTTAGGGACTAGGAAGGACTTCTAAATTGCCTTCATTCTCTTCACCTCACTCCCCAAGGTTACATCCCTACCTCATAAAGGAATCATACCAGCAGTCCAATCAAGTCTGCTCTAACCATGGTCTAGCACAGGAACTCTTCACACTGTCGCTCTTTTGCTGTGTGTAGCAGCTGGAATAACTCCAGCAACTGAACATTCAATTCCTGCT
>NW_009954140.1:1903113-1929480 GCF_000747805.2 Chaetura pelagica | reverse complement strand
GAACAGCAGCAATATCAAACTTGCTCTGGGTTGAAGAATGTCATTTTCTTACCACCCCCTTCTTCCTATCAAAACAGCCCTGAGTTACTACATGGCACAAGAACATTTGCATTGCATAAAGGGATTTGTTATGTTGTTTTTTTTTTTCTCTTATCCAAATGCTAAGAAGAAGCTGAGCTCCAGGCAGGGGAAAGGTGCCACATCAGAGCTGGGAGGTTTGCACCATTTCAGGAGCAGACATGAGAAAATTAAGTGTAGAGAGTCAGTTTAGCAACCTCAACATGCAGGGGTGAAAAAACCTTTACACACACACATTCTTGAAGAAACAAATTGTGAAGTTTCTCAGTAGTCTTTTTTTGAGGAAAGCCTGCCTGTGGTAGATGTTGGCTGTGCTCCTCCCTCTTTAATCACAACCCAGCTGTGCTCCTCACAAAAAGGACCCAATACCATCCTACCCTCTAATATCAAACACTGCTGCACATGGATGAGCACAAAGCTCAGACTAAGACTCATCATAGCAGGGGAGAAACAGTAATAAGGCACAAAACTACTGCAGCTGGAGAAGAAAAAAGTTATCCTGACCAAAAACTCCAACCTTATAGCCTGGAAGACCATTTTGTTTAACTTAACGTATTTCCCATTCTCTGAGCCAACTTTTATTCATTTTGTACCACTGCTTTTCTAGGGACAAACAAAGGATGTTAACTAGCAAACTAGTTACCAGGAAACCTTGTCGAGATTTGAAGCAAGAGTTATCTTAAATTTTAAGTTGGGACTGCAAAATTGACCTGCTGTTTCCTATCACCTTATGATGGATTTGTTGCAGCTGCAGGTTGATGCACCTGGTCTTTCTGATAAAGAAGGAACAGGAATCCAGGGATTCATACACACCATAAGATTTTTGTAATGTGGCTCGACTACAGAAATGCTGTACTAAGGCAGAGTTTGTCACTGGGCAGATGTGCCTCTTGTAGTTTGGTTTTTAATTAAAAAAAAAAAAAAAAAAGAAAAAAGAAGAAGTCAAGACTACCACCCAGGAGACTCTTTACCAAGTCACTCGTGTCCAGCTCAAGCACAAAGTACAAACCACAGACATTCAGGAAAGTGGCAGAAACATAAGGAAGAATTCTATGAATTCTGATAAAGCACTTTGAAGAGATCTGATTGAGTGTTCCCCATCAAAGGAACTCTGTCTAAAGCAGATAGCTTTTACCATCATTCTGTTACTATAAAAGTATGCCTTTCTAAGGAAGCATCACAGAATTGGTTTAATATTCTGCTATCTCTAAACTACCAGGTATGCTATTAAATAGGCATCATAAAAAAAAACTCATATAAAAAAACAAAACACTCCAAAACCACAGAGGGGTCAGGAAGTCTAGTGAACTTAAATACACATAAACAACCTGTTCTTTGAAGGGGGGAGGCTGGGTGGGGTAAAATGTTACTACTGTCATAATTGCTTTTGAAAATCTGTGTTAATCCAGGTTGGCAAAAAACTACTACTTTTAAGAGACACTTCCTCTTTACAAACAAAGCCAAACAGATTTTTTTATTTATTTGAGAATCACCAGCAGACTGGGGTTTTTCCTCTGTGAAAAGTTCTAAACTATTGAAGCTGGCCTCAGGGGTGCAGCCTTAACCTAAACAGATAATACTAGAAGGTGCCTTCAGGCATAGCCTTGAGTTATGGGGAGTAAAATGCCCTGCCTTGTGAGCAGCCCCTGGCACAAGGAAAAGGGATAGAGAGAACAACCTGAACTCAGGCTCCTTCTCACTCCTCCACTTCCAGGCTTTCTTTAATTCCTCTTTTTCCCTGGGAAAACATATTAGCACCTGGCTAGTGAGGCCTGAACTCTCTGCAACTGAGGTGGCTGAATTAGTTGAAAGAAGACAACTACATAGACCCTATTTCCTCTTACAGATCTTTACAGAAAGGAGAACCCTCCCTTACTCAGATACTGTTATTCCAGTCCAGTAAATCTTAAATAGGGTACAAAAGCAATCTACTATGTCTGCTGGGAACAAGCAAGGGACCTGAGGGCATAATTATATGTTGTTTAGAAATAAGTAGCTCAAGCCTACAAGCAGCTCTGTAAAACCACTTAAGAAAAAATAAAAGAACTTTAAAAATACCCCCCCACACACATTCTTCTGTAAGATACTCCTAGTTAACCTGTTTGTTACTTGATTCAAACAAAGCGATGATAAACATTTTCCCCACATAAACTACAGCAATATACAAAGCTATAGCTCCTCCTTCCTCAATCCATGCTGTTTGCATTAATTTAACAAAGCAAAACTCATAACGTTGGTTCTAAAGATACTTCACCCACCTTTTTCTGATGTGTTATGTGTGCTCCCCAGCTTAACACTAACCTCTGCCTTCCTCAGGTCTTTAGGAACCAGCCCCACCAACTCCTGCTCTGTTGAACTCCTGAGCTGACTGGGTCAGCCCCACTTAGTGCTCTGCAATCAAGAGCAGTCACTGGAAACAGCTGTGCTGCTTTCAAGGCTGAGGGCCTTTGGACAAGTTTCCCACCCCATCACAGCTGTGATAAGCTATCCAATCTGGCTCTTGAGCCTCCATCCTGCTGTGTGGCAAAGGTAAGACAGAGGCCGTGGAGAACCGATCTCAGGAACACAGGATCAATACTGCGCCTCTGCACAGTGCAAAACCATGCCTGATGGGTTTGGGTATGTAGAGGCCAAGGGGAGTAGAAGATGGAAAAATTCTACTGTGGTGCAATGAAATTCGTGTTCAGGACATTACTCATCACAAATATATTGTGTCATACACTGCCATGGCAGATGACTCATCATTGTATTCTCTCAGTGCAATGCAGCGCATAAAGAAACAATGGCATCTGGAGGAAAATTTCACCTGATTTCCTTTAAAACCTGCTGAGCACTCTTGTTTCTCAAATGCTTGATCATCAAGGAACATATCTTCTCACACAGGGGGCTCTGATTGCACATTAGATGAAAACCCACTTAGCACTGCAACTACAGACAGAACAAGACTTGTTTTTCCTTGCAGGATCCAGTAATTATGGTATCTTCCTCTCTGTGCTGATATTTTATCATCTTTTAAGTAGACTTCTACCATAAATGTACAAGTTACAGCACTGCCCCTTTCCCTGTGCTTTTGTGACAAAGGTATCAACTAGCAGCTGCCAGTTGAAGAAGGAGGAACCAGAAGTAAAGGAAGAATACAGAGGTAAATCATTTGAACTCCCTTTGTGGAAAATAATCCTCTCATCACTAACTTGCAAACTTGTGTTAGCCTCAAGTTGACCTAGTCTATATGAACCTCACAATCTTAAAAATTACACCAGCAATCTGCTGGTCCATACCAGGACTATCTGTGAGAGCTTGAGGAGAAAATGCTATTCTCTATCTCATCCACTCTTATTAATTTTATTTAATTTTCTAGGAATAATATTTCAATACCTAATGATGTTTTCATTCAGACAAGAGTCTCAGAATCTGATAGCAAGACCCATATATCAAGGCCACCACCTCATTAAACCTCCTTTTCTTCTTCTAATATCATGTTTGACGTCAGACTACTACTGTCATCAACTCATGCCTCAATTGCTCAGGTATAGGATGAGACTGGTAATATTTACTGCTCCAGAGAATGTGCTGAGCTTTGCAAGGGAGAGCAAATACGGAAGTTTGAAAACACAAACATCACTGAAAGCTGCTATCTGAGTACCATGACACGTGGCCACCTGTTTGAAAACACAAACATCACTGAAAGCTGCTGAGTACCATGACACGTGGCCACCCTTGTAATTACACAATACATGTTGTATCACCTAAGGACTTTTTTATTCACCTGCCTTTAAGTGCATTATACACTTTTCTTATACGTCTTTTTTGTTTTTCTCCAAGATACTGGAAATGAGTGTACTGTTTATGCCAAGTAAGATCTAGATTCTTCAAACCAGTTAAAAACATAATGTCATTTGTGATTGTGTTTAAAAATCTTTCACATGAACTAGCAGACTGTATGACAGATGCAAGGACACAAGAGGATTCAACCAAGACAAGCCCACACATCAAGACATTGCCAGTGTCATAACGTTTCTTTCTGTTAAAAATATTAAAAAATAGGAGACAAAAAATTCTTGCAAACTACATGTGTGTTTTAAATAGAAGAACCATTGATTATTCTCAGTCTTTTCTGTTCAAATAATTGTAACGGTGAAAGTTCATAACTTCAGAAAAGAAAAAATGTCAGGGCATTACAGGTAACAATAATCTGTCTGCATCACAGGGGTCTCCTGCTAAATTTACTTGGAAACTCATAAAGACAAGATCTGCTGCAGTAAGGATGGCTTTCTAATGCTGGTTACCTTCTGTGCTAGGAAAACAGTAATTTTGCCAGAGCTCAGCTAACAGATAGAGAGCAAACCTGTGCTTATTCCAAATGCTCAGTCTTTTCCTGAAAATGTGGTTCAGCATGCATACTAATCTGGAACTTCCTTCTTCTGAGTGCCAGCAAGCATCTGTGAGGGTTCGTTTTGATCATCAGATGTTATTTCTCCCTAAAAATTAGGGTCTGCTTTCAAAAAAAGTGAATGGTATTTCTGGGAACATGCCCTACGTTTACTGTGCTTTGGAAACCCTTAATATGCAAAAAACTAAATACAGGATCTACATTCATTTCATGTGTGTCTTGAAATTAAATGTCAAGAATACCCAAGAGAACAATGTTAATGAAGAGGCTTAGCCCACGGCACCCGCTACCTGTCATTCTTATTAAACACAAAAGAACAAAAAGGTTGGTATAAATGTTGATATTTAACCAAAAGGGAACATTTTCTGTGCATATTCATGAGGTATTAACACTGGCACCTTTTTTGTTCTGCCCAATGAGTTCAGTGATAAATAGATATAAAATATGGTTGAACATGCTTATTGAAAATAAAGATGTTCTGGTAGCTGGCCAGCACATCAATTGATTTTACATGCTTGCTTTTTCTCTTTCATTGTTCAGTTCTGCCTCAGGTTATGAATTTTCAGAAGCAAACATGAGCAATTCTGAGTAAATACACAGTTGCTATTTGGTCTGGTGTATCACTTTTCTTAGTTTTCCTTTTACAGATTTCTTAAATCAATAGAATGGTACACTTGAAAAACACTGCAATATCTATTCCTATATTTTCCACTGGAAGCCTCTCCATAATTTCTGTCTCTCATTTAATGAAAATAAGCAACAGAAATCCTTAATGTTCTTAAGGACCAGGGCTGGCTGCATGATGCAAAAAAATTTGTTAATTAATATGTTTTATGAATAGAAGTGGTGAATCCAGTGCTTGTATTATTTAATACTACCAGAACATGTATGTAAATATTGGTAAAGTGAAAGTTTTCACATATTTAAAATAATTTTGCCCTAAACCTGAATCAAGTATATTATTCATTATTTTTTTTTTATTTTTTTTAAAGTCATCCAGACATACAGCAGAATCATGTGATACCAAACAGCCTGGTACATAATCCCATGTGAAGAAAACAGTTTACAAATACACATCTAATCTGCAATTTTTTTAGCTGAAGCCTATTCAGCAAAAAATAGGTTTATTTGTGGAAAAGTTGTTTTACTCACTAGGGAGCAATGATTCATGAAAGTAGAATACTCAAGTGCCAGAACGAGGATATGTAACTATTTCTGCTGGAATACCTGTGTGGCCACAGTGCAACCACTCCAGCAAGCTGTGGTTCTTTTCCTCCTCCCACCTAGGGAGTGTTAGATCCACCACACAGGGTCTTCAGAGCAGGGACCAATTAACTACTCCTGTGTGCAGTGCCTGTCTTGAGTGGTGCCCTGATGACTCCTGGGGCCAGTGGATGCTGCTGAAATGTCTGTTAAAATTATTATAAAGTGGTAAAACCATAAAAAGTAATTGCCTCACAGTTCACTGGTTGACTTAGTACTAATCTGTAACTGCATAATTAAGGTATCCTTTACAGTTTTTTCTTGGAAAAATCGGAATCATAACACCAGTGATGAGCTTTCCTTTCTACTGGAGAAACAGATGTGGACATGGTCTGCTCTGGGAGCTGTGCAAAGCTCACAAAGGCCAAGGTACCTCAGTTTGCCAAGGAAATGCTTGAAGGCATGTTATTTCACCTCTCTGCATTGCAGCTCATCACCTGTGCAGTGACACTGTCCCTGGCCCTTTGTCTGGTTTGTTATTTTAAGTCTGGCAGGGTAGGGAGAATCTCTTGATCTGTGCCCATACCAGGGCCTGTCACAGCCCCAGTCTCGGTGACAGTCCCTGCCACTGTGACAGCAGCAAAATAACAAACTGATCTACTGCAGCACTTTCCCTTCTTGCCATCCCCATTCCTCCCACCTTGGTGTACGTACCCTTGGTTTGCAATGACTGTGGTCACTCAACAGTCTGTTAAACGTGCCTATTCAAGATAAAGCTCCTTGTCAAGGTATTTAGAGTATTCACAAGCACCACTAGTTGTGACTGAAATGAACACTAATCAAACACATCTCTGATATTAATCTAATGATGCAGTGAGGAGGGAAGTAAAAAGACTTGAAAATCTCGCTCTGCGTCTTGCAAAGTCTAAGCTCAAATATTAATTTTCACACAGCAATTACTGCTGAATTCCAGGTTATTTTCTCCCTTTGAGTCCTAACGCTCTGTGCTGCTATTGCAGGAGGTAACTCAGCAGACTGACTACCTCGCCATGTGCACAGGCGGTCACTGCATGGCAGCTCCCAGACCTTCAGCAGGTCCCGCCTGGGATGCTTTCAAGCAGACAACAAATACAGCAGAACGCTGCTTAAGGTAGCACGGTCAACGGCAATTTAAGAGGAGGGAGGAAAAAAAGCCTTAAATGGTCCGATATTTACAGTGTGACAATTCTGGGAAATGACTTTGCCGAAATTCACCGTAACCACCTGTAAGTTCTTTCTCAGCCAGCCCTCTCAGAACCTTGTATAACCCTCACTGCCTGTTAGACACCTGCCAGGCTCGGCTGCCGCCATCCTTTCCTCGGGCCTCCTTAAATCCCGTCCCGCGCGCTGCCCGGGCCGGCTGGGCGGGGCACGAGGCGGGAGCGGCCGCCGGGACCGGTTCTATCCGGCTCCGCAGCGCGCGCTGCGCTGGGGGGTCTGAGGTGGGTGGGGTTCTATAGCCGGGCAGAGCTCTGTGGAACGGCACAGGTCTATCAGCTGGGCACGGAAAAAATGCCTCTCTCTGGGCAAAAATGTTCAAGAAACAACGTGACCGCTTGAGAGGGAGTGCGGACACACTGAGGGGCTTGGCCAGAAAGCTGGGGCGGGCACCGCTGAGGGACCGGGCAGGGCAGGGGCGGCCCGAGGGGCTGCGGGTGAGTCCCAGAGAGCAGCCCCAGCTCTGCAGTTCGTGCTGATCAGAGACAATTAAGGCAGAATTTTCAGCTTAAGATGATTCCGCTTGTCGTTTAAACCCACCAAAATCAGGCAATTCTTGCGCTGAAATAATCACTTAGTAGGCTGACTGGTACTAATTTTTCTGATTTCCCTGTGCTCCCTGTCTCTGTTTTTTCTTTCTGCCTTTCCTGTAATCACTGTGCCTTTCTACAGAGGTATTTCTCTGAGGTCTCTATTTAGGCAGTCTTAACAAATTACATTCAGGCTGAAGACTGGCACTTTCAGCTGTTACTACTAAGTTTTAATCTCTGCTTCTCATAGAGCATAATTTTTTAATGATCTTTAACAGGAACTGAATTTAGCAGCAGTTCCTGGGTCTTAAACATTGAAAGCATTTTCAGTCCTGCATTTCTGAAGGCTCAAGTTTTGTGCTTTTCTCTCAGTTTTGCACTGAGAGTATTGGTGTGAAATTGAAAAAGGGAGTATGAGATAGTGGGAGTATCAACACAGGGGAAAAGCAAGAGTGTCAAACTGTCTTTTAGTAAAAAATACAATACCAGTGAACTAAACAGTGAAGAAATGGGCGGTGTCACTGAACAGTGGCATTAAGGAATCAACTGAATGTGTAAATCTGTGGTATTGGGTGTCTGCCACCTATGTTACACATTACTCTTTTTAGCCACTGATTCAAATGAACCTTGTAAATTGAAATGTGCATGTGGAATGGAGTGTTCATAAAAGCCTTTTGAGAGTTTCACAGTTTGGGCTATAATTACTTTTTTTTAGTACAATTCTTTGAGGCAGTGACTGCCTCTCAAACAAGGACTGATTATCCACAGTTCCTCCTGGTTTCATTACAAGCCCATTGAAGATGGCCTCATGCTATATAGTGTCAGTGGAAAATGGACTAATAAATAAAAATGGGATGATTGATTAAAAGCCAGAAATGCCTCAAGTACTCCACATGATTCATTGTACCAAGAAGTCTCATGATCTGTAGTCAAAAGAGACAAAGGAATGCAAGATGAAAGAGGCAGGCAGTAGCAGAGGGGAAAGAAACCCAAAGCCAGTGGTTTAGTCTGATGGTCAGAAATTGTGAAATTTTTAATAAAAAAAGAACTGGAAGAGTGGCTGTCACATGGAGAACACAGACCTGGTGGTCACATCAGAGACATCCATCAAGTAGGCCTCTGCCTAACCAAGTCAATGGCTGTACATATTTGAGCTAAAGCAATAAAATAAGGGAGGGTTAAACAAATCAATTTGAAGAACAAATCATAATCTTCGTGGAAATCTCATGTTAAATGACTTCTCTCTCTTTCACTCTATTGTTTTAAACACCTAATGCCAGAAATTTACCTCAGATTTTTCTGTTTCTCTTGGTTTTGAACCACCACAGAATACACATACATCAAGGCTGAGAACTGTTCTTCTGGAGACCTAACATGACCCTGTCTTTTGAAACTTTCCTATAGCCTTATCCAAGGCTCAGAGATCTACTCATTTAGGAATTGTTCTTTCACCTAACTAGAACATCCTAGTCAACATTATTAATCTAATTTATTATTGCTAATTATTGAACCTTGATAGGCGAAAATGGGATACTATCCCAACAGCAGGCAAAAGTGAGAGGCTCTCAGCCTGCTCAGTCTCAATGCCAGAACAAATTGATGAGATTCCATGACAGAAAAAGCTTTACCCCAAATTCACATTTTGGTCCTGCCCTTGAAAAGCTTTCACAAGTCCACACTCCTTGACTGCAATCATGAGACAGGTTGACTGCCCACGAGCTGTCCTGCACTGTGGGAAAATGTGTTCATACCATAAAAATGGAAATGTGAAGCTAGTTTATGACTTTTTAACATTCACAGTATTGGGATATAAGCTCTGACCTGCACTTAAAATTATAGTTACCATCTATCCTTGGGATTGAGACCTGAAGTTATAATTATGTCCTCTTCTATGAGAGAGATTACCTCAAAGAATTCACTTTAAAAAAAAATAATTATGCACTAATAAAAGTCTAAAAATTAAAAACTAGTTGCCAGGAGTTTGATCTGAGTGAAGAAGCCTTATTTGAATCACAGAATATTAGGGGCTGGAAGAGATCTCTGAAGATCAGAGCCCAACCCCCCTGCTGGAGCAGGACCAAAAAACAACAACAACCAAAAAAAAAAAAAGAGAAAAAAAACAAAACAAAAAAAACCCAGAAAAAAACATTCTTCATCAACCTTTCATCTATAACTTCCTGACTTAAGCAGAGTTTAGCTTGAATTTTTGGGGTGGTGGTGGGTGGGGTGGAAGGAGGGAGGAGGGGAAGGGAGGGAGATGGGTGGGTGTATGTCTTCTGTCAACTTTCATCTAGCTCAGTGACACTTCTACCAAAATACCTAGTGCACAGCACATGATCTCTAGTCGAGAGACAGGGGGTTGCAAGATGAAAGAGGCAGGCAGCAGCAGAAAGGAAAGAGAATCCAGAAGGCAGTGTTTTAGTCTGATGGTCAGAAATTGTGAAATTATGAATCAAAAAGAACTGGAAGAGTGGCTGTCACATGGAGAACACAGACCTGGTGGTCACATCAGAGATATCCACCAAGTAGGCCTCTGCCTAAATAATTGGCTTTATATATACTTGAGCTAAAGCAATAACATAAGGGAAGAATAAACAACAAATGGGTGGAAATGCTACTGAGAAAAATCTACATACTAATTTCTACCCTGCAGGTGGAGATGTCTTTATCTGTATGAGAAGGAATAAACTGATTAGAGAAAGCAGGTGATTGTATTGCCTTATAGGAAGTGCTCATTGGAGATTCATGGAAAGGCTATAAATAATAAAAATGGATTAATAATCAATAAAATTAAACACTTTTGCAACTGTTGACAGCAAGAAAAATTACCCTGTCAGCAAGTAAAGAACAGATCTGGCCTCTGATGATATTAGTACAACTCTACTGCTACCTGCTTGTGGCTCAGCTTGCATTTTTTTATCAAATACTATGAAGCAGGGAGATTAAATTAAGTAGTCAAAATCAATGACATCAAGTGATTGAGCCATCACATTAATTACTGTTGGTTATTAATTGTGTGACTTCTACCTGAGTTAAAGTGGGAAACATGCAACAGAATGAAACAGGGTTGCTTTTTCCCCCTTCAAAAATGCCTGTTGCTTCTGTCTTTTAAAACTTCTGCTTTCAGTGCATTGGGCCTGGCAGATGCAATGAGAACTCACTGTTACTGCAGAATGTGGAGGGACAGAGATTCATGGGAGGGAGGCAGAGTTAGGATGAATTTTAGGTTGGTCTGGTGTCCTGGTTTGAGCCAGGATGAAGCCAATTTTTCTTTTTACTGATTTTTTTTTCCTTCAGTAAGCTTTCTTGTAACTAGCAACAGTGTGTTCTGCTGGGCTGATAAGACAGTGGAATGTTTTTCTAACTACTGAGGCTTCAAGGCTGCACCTGCACTCTGCCGGCTCAGACACTATGGGGAGATCTGTGACCCCCCTGTAGGTGGCTGAGTTAGACAGACAGCAAAATTGGCCAAAGATATTCCATTCCATATATCTACGTAAGCTCAGAGGAAGGTCAGAGATCACAGAAGACAACTTCCTTCCTTTTTCTTCTCCCCTTCTCTTTCGTCCATGGCCGGCGTCCAGGGAGGACTCTGTTCATCCATCACCGTCGACCCTTAGGCTCGAGATCTCCTAACCCCAATAACTCTCTGCTGTTTTCCAGCAGCAGCTCCAGGATTCCTTGGGACTCTCCCCAGTTCAGGGAAGTGCTGTGGGAGTTGCTGGGGTGGGGGGAGGCAAGAGGCTTTTGCCCATACCTGAATATATCTGTATATAATTGTATATATTTTCTTGTATGATTCATTAGTGTTTTAATTAAAGCTGTGTAGTTTAGTTTTCAATCCAGCCAAGTCTCTCTCTTTTTCTCTCTCTCCTTCCCTACCTGGGTGGGAGGGGGAGGGGATCGAGAGCATTGTTGTCGGACCTGAGTCAAACTGTGACATCTGGTTTGCCCTTTTCCACAGATTTTAAGGCCACAAGCCCTTCCTGCCACTTCCTACGAGTCCTGCTGCTGTGCTCAGGGTGGCAGCTGTCCTGAAGGAAGCTGGGATGGAGACAGTCACTGACTTCATGATACTAAATGCTTTATGTGGTTTGCTGAAATATTTGAATGTTTGAGCCTACAAACATTAGCAGAAAACAGGTCTGTGTCCAGGAGGGAAGGATCACACATACAGGTCTTTGGGGTCTGAAATTCAGCCTGTGCCTTCAGTTGAAAAACACATTATCCAGAATCTTCAGCTGGAGCATCCACTAGAAACATTTTAAAAATAAAACAATGCCTTAAAAAACAAACAAACAAAAAAACCTACTTATGTAAATTTTAAATGTCCCTAATTAAAGTATTAAATAAATCCCAAGCAAAAATACCACATTTCATACAAAAGTAAGGGGGGGAAGTATATTTCAACAGGAAAATACAAAGAAAAAATACAAGTAATTGTTTTTCTGCCAGCCTAATTTCATTTTAAAAAAGGTGTTGAACTTCAAGCCTCTGGTGTTTTAAGGATGTGGTGAAGTTCTGGCACAGTCAAATAACCCTCCAGGCCACCATTAGCAAACACTTGCTTATACCAGGCAGTTGCTTTTAAATGTTGAATTGCAGAATGTTCAGATGTGGAAATGGTACTTTTTAAGAGAAAAAAAAAGAGCAATGAAAAAGTACTGATACAATGCTGAATTAATATTCAATTGGAAAACTTACCAGAGTCTGGCCACAGAGAGCAGGTTGTACAATTGTGGGCTGCACTGCCAGACCATACTGCTCTAGGAGTCAGTCTGGTTCCAGTACATTTATACTGACACTCCCACATTCTTGGCAACTGAGAATAGTCACACAGGTATACCAGGACTTGTTAATTGAACTATAAAAAAACCCAAACAAAAACAAAACAGATGTTATAGTGCCAGATATTGGATCAATCATCATTACCCCTTACTCTCTTTTACTTCAGTCTTGCAACATAAAACAAGATCTGACAAGATGAGGCAATTCACTGTGATACCTGAATTTTTAATAAATTGTTTTGCCACCTTTTATATCAAACCCTGCTGTGCAGGATGGCCTGTCTGGCACCAAACCTAGACAGAATTGTCTGGCTATGCTTTAAACTCAGAACCATCCTGGGTGGCAGCAAATCTTTATCATGGAAGCCTTGAGAGCTCAGAGCTGAATTTCTGACAAAAGCAAAAATTATTGAGAAGTTATGCACTTACTCTAAAAAAAAGAAAAAAAAAAGAAAAAAAAACCCACAAAAAGCAACCCCCCAAAAAAATATCTCCCACAAACAAACAAAAAACGCCCAGAAAAAAAACCAACCAAAAAGCCCCCACAAACAAAAAAAAAAGAAACAACAAAACAAAACACAAAAAAAAGGTTGGAAAAACAAAAGCAGAAAACCAAACAACCCACTTTTTTTTTGCTCCATGAAACAATACATTCTGTGCTGCAGCCCTGTACCTGTGTGGGCGATGGGGAAATTGTTTTTCCATTGCACAAAGGCACATTTTTATTGCTTTCCCTTCTCCCTCTCTTTTTCTTCCTATCATGCACATCTTTTATTTTCCCTTGAATGACTGAAAAAGAATCAGAAAAAGGGTGAATTTTTCTCAGCATCTGTGTTAGTTTCTCCTCAGCACATTACTCGTCTCAACTGTTCTTCCCCTTCTTTTTGCCCTGTAACTAACGTGCCTTTTACCACCTTCTCCATGCCAGTGGTCTCTAAAGAGCAGGGGGAGAATCTGCTCTCAGTCACACCAGACATAGGGGAGGAATTCAAATTTGGTATTTGTGTCATTGAGAATTGAATTTTGTCCTCTCTGTTGAAGAATGTGTTCCATGCTGCTTCTATTAGCAGAACTTGTCTTTAGAAGTTATTCTTCTAAGATCTGCAGGATCTGCTTCTCATCACTGCCTGAGTTTACTCTCAGCCACATGGGTGGAATGCTTTTCTTTAGGATATTGTCCTGGTTTGAGCCAGGATGAAGCCAATTTTTCTTTTGACTGATTTTTTTTTCCTTCAGTAAGCTTTCTTGTAGCTAGCAACAGTGTGTTCTGCTAGGCTGATAAGACACTGAAATGTTTTTCTAACTACTGAGGCTTCAAGGCTGCACCTGCACTCTGCCAGCTCAGACACTATGGGGAGATCTGTGACCCCCCCGTAGGAGGCTGAGTTAGATGGACAGCAAAATTGGCCAAAGACATTCCATTCCATATATCTACGTAAGCTCAAGAAGGTCAGAGATCACAGGAGACAACTTCCTTCCTTCTTCTTTCTCCCCTTCTCTTCCGTCCATGGCCGGTGTCCGGGGAGGACTCTGTTCATCCATCATCGTCGATCCTCAGGCTTGATCTCTCGTGACCCCCATAACTCTCTGCTTTTTCCAGCAGCAGCTTTGGGATTCCTCGGGACTCTTCCCAGTTCAGGGAAGTGCTGTGGGAGTTGCTGGGGTGGGGGGAGACAAGAGGTTTTTGCCCATTCCTGAACATATCTGTACATAATTGTATATATTTTCTTGTATGATTCATTAGTGTTTTAATTAAAGCTGTGTAGTTTAGTTTTCAATCCAGCCAAGTCTCTCTCTTTTTCTCTCTCTCCTTCCCTACCTGGGTGGGAGGGGGAGGGGATCGAGAGCATTGTTGTCGAACCTGAGTCAAACTGTGACAACAATTTATTGGCCATCCTGGAAATTTTAAGGGTAGAATTGAGGGGGAAAAAAAACCCTGCTGTGTGTGTTATCACATTCTTTTGCGGTTAACAAGAAATGTAAAATAATGGTGAACATTGTTCTAACCTGTTACTCCAGCTTTTCATTGCAAAAAGGGCTTATTTCCATAAGGAAGAAATACTCACAATTCAAAGCCAGTGAGCACACCAGATTTTAAACATGTTAAAATTGGTCTCAGCAAAGTACTTGGTGTTAGTCTACCTGAACCCATCAAAGTCAAATGCCAAAAGCTTCAAAGAAGGAAAGTCAATGCTTTTAACAAATCCCAATATGTGGGAAGCCTTTACAGGCCCTCGAGTTTTGCCACCCCGTTCCACTACATTTAGCAGCTCCTTTTTGAAGCTACATTCACATGAACATTGGCTTTTTTAGACACAAAGAGCAACAGCAGTGGCATGCTGGAATTTCAGTCCATGAGAAAAAAGAAGATGCATTCTGTGTCAGTAACAACAACCTCATAACCTGCTAACTTGCCCTGCTTAAGAACTTCTTCCCACCACTGAAATGCTGCCCCATGAATATAAATTTATCCCAGCAGCATACATGGTAATTTGTTAATCTGGAATTTAAAATAGACCTTTAGGATCTGTTTATTTGTATTCAGGAGATACAGCAAGTGCTGCCAACTGAAGTTCTTCATATTGTTTTGCAGTTGGAAGACTCAGCTTATTGGCACACACTGATTTTAACAAGCAAACAGAAGCTTCATTTTGTTGTTGAGAGATTCAGAGAGATCTCACTTCTTAGTGACACACTGGAGGTTGGAAGGAAGGCAGGAATCATTAGGAAGGGGACTGTCTGTTCCAGTGGCAGCTGTCTTGTGGCCATGACAAGTGACCCCTGCCAAGGCAGGTCATGGCTATGAGAGAAGCCATATAGGAAAAAGGGAAAGAATGAGGCAAAAGAAAGCAGGAGACTAATTCAGTATAATTTAAAAGCTGACCCTGTACATTAAGGCTAATGGAACTAAACAACTGTAATCCTGAAAAGAAAATGGAACATTATTGAGAACGTAGCTACAGTACTTGAAATCCAATTAACTGTTACATCTCCCTAAAGATTCAGATCACATTTTTTCCCCTTTCATTAACTGATTGTTTTTTTCTCTTTGATTAAGCATAATATTGAAAAAAAACCAAAACAGACAGAATGGTAATCAAAAATATGTATCATCTGAGGCCCACTCTGCATTATTAAAATATCTTATTTCAGTCATTTGCATGATATTTCACTAGTAGCAGACTCAGTTAGAAATTGTCTGTCTGCCAATTAGCAAAATCCTCCTGAAAACCACAGCTTCCATAGTTTGTGCTAAGTGTATTTCTGCTTTCTGCTTACTTGACACATTTGACACCAAGAACTTGGCACTTCCAAGAAAATCTAAATCCAAACTTATCCCAAAGCAGGTGAATCTGAAATATGAAGGTTGTTGTTATTGCTACAATCATTTCACCTTCTTTTAATCTGTTTTTGATACATTTTGGATAAATTCTCCACAGTGCAATAGAGTAAAACACCAGCATGAAGATCTTGCTTTTTGCCTGATTTATTGGAAGGAGGGGAAAAAAAAAAAAAAAAAGGATATAACTTAACATCTGTGTTGGGTCTTTTTTAGGTGAAGAAAGCCAGAATTAGACCACTGGGGTACCTTCAAAAAAGAGAAGTGCAAACACATTCAGTGGTCATAAAAAACCAAGATAGATGGAGGAGTATCTCAGCACATAACTAGGGACATTCTCTCCAGACTCCCTTGATGCACTTAGTGAAGAAACCAAATCAGAAGTAAACCCTGTGAATTCAGGCCGTGTGCATCTTCTTTATATCTCAACAAATTCCCAGACCAAGCAGTAAAGGCATTAAAGAAAGTGGGATCAATATTTCTCAGCTACTTTTGTTCTCCTCCCTGAGACTCAGAGCTAAGAGTCCTTCTCTTTCTCGGTACCATCACCATCCCTATCCTGGCTGCAGAAGAATAAGTACAATAGGACAGGCAAGATTTTTTTTCCATTCTCTCACACTGAAGGATGCAGAGCTGGTTTAGGCAGCAGCATCTTAGTGTTCTCAGGCAGCTGCACAAATGAGTGTACCAGGAGTACTCCTGCAATAAGGCATCAGTCTCTGCTAAGCAGCAGCAGCAGCAACAACCTTTCTCACAGCTTAACAATGGTCATTTCTAAGCTACAAGCAGGGCATGCGAGTGCTGCTTCTTTATCTTATGAAAGAACTTAACTGAAATCACCAGTGGAACAGATAACCAGACCTGAAATTGCTGATGTGAAAACTGGTAACTGTGCTGATGGGCACAAAGCCTAGCAGGGAGAGGGGAACCAATCAGCACGTGCTTGACTTGGAGTGCAAGGCTACAGGGAGCAGGGGTGGTGCCATTCCGTAGAGCTGGCTCCCTGTGCACCAGAGTTAGGCTTTTTAGGCCAGTTGCTCCTTCAGCATCATGCATCAAAATGGGATAAATTGGCAGGGGTTGCTGCTGTTCATCTAAAGACAACTCTTGCTTAGATGAGTAGACTGTACCCACCTATGCAAATCTTCTTTATTGACATTATAGGATGTTCAGTCTCCAGAGCTCTTACCTAGGTTAAAATAGGCCAAAATCATCAACTGTCACTTTGATAAGGCATTGTTAGCATAACTTAGTGACAGAAGATAAGAGTAAGAAATTGCTAGAATAATTATTTGAAATGAAAAATTGTTACAAATCAACTGAGATTACAGAAGGGACATGTTTTCCCTTATTTTAGACAAGGAAAAGGTAACAAAAAAGTCTTAGTCAGACTGTTTAGTTCTGTGCTGCTCACTTTCCTGAAACAATTATTCAGAAAGCTAATATGTACTTCTTATAAATTTTCTAAAGCTCATTTCAGAAACTCATTAAGTAGTTTGAGAAGGTTAAAAGCTGTATCTCTGTCCACCCTGACCATGCCTCAGCAATCATGTTTTCAGAAGAAACTAGTCTCAGTCCTTCAAGCAAAACAAGCTGACCTGCACTAGTGCTAAGCAGCCATGTGGTCAGAAGTTTATTTGACCTGGTCCAAAGTGGAATTTAGTTGCTCCCTTCCTGAGTGCAAATTCCACGTAGGACATCTAAGGATCTGTTGTGAAATTTTGGTGATTCAACTGTGTATCAAAATGATTGAGTACAACTATATTTGGAGCCCCTGAGTGTAAGTGAAATCTGGAAGTTAATTTTGTATAAGTCCACAACCTTCAAATTAAATAATAGATGTAGCCTGCCTGCTGCATCATCAAAATTTAATTAGATTCTTTGCAGCTGTATGTCTTTGATCTCAGCTAAATAAATCATAGATGCCTTGTGGTTTTTTGGTTGGATTTTGTGTCATGGTAAAATCACATATGAAACAGAATAATGTGTTTGAATCTGCATTGTTACAAGAAGGGAAGGAGAAAGTAATTCCCCCTGCAACTTGACCTAGAGCACTGAATTGCTTCAACATATACCTTCATTCTCATCACTGTTCTCAAAATCAGGGGTTTTGATTTTTATTTATTTTTTTTTCCAAATGGCAGTACCTCAGTCCAACAAGTGTTGCTGTAGCTCATGAAGAGCAGACATAGGCTGAATCCAGGAGCCATAAGGGCCCCTCTTGAACCAAGATTTGAAAACCCTTTGCTGCTTGATGTTCAGTAGGTACTGAAACTCGTTTGTGCTTATTTTGTTTCTACTACTCCAATCTGAATTCTTAGGTTTGTTTGTACAGACAAACTGACTCAACAGCACTGAAGCACAAAAAATGCTGAAGTTCACAGTCCCTTTAGCAAACTGGTGTTCACAATTAGGGCAATTTGATTCTGATTTAAAAGATGAAATGATATGCAAAGTCCTGAAATACCGGATATGGAGACCACATATTATATTTGCAGAAGGGTTGCATTATTTGCTAATTGCTTGCAGTAGGATTTGGATTTTCAACATCACAAGATTTCCAAGAGCTCTGAACACACACACACACACACACACACACACTCCCTTAACCTAGTTCAAATGAGATCAAAAAGAAACCCTCCAGGAGCTGGGAACTTGGTTGCTGCATGTTTTCAAGAGCTGTGCATTGTCTGCTCTATTTTGCTCCTGATCCAGTAACAGGAACTGATTAAAATTAAATTAAAATGCAACTTTATAGAAAGTCCATATAAATGAGTTAGACAGATTTAATCTGCCAGTGCTCTGGGAGTCAGAGGTTAGCAATAATCCTAAATAACTAAAGCAAACCATTTTAAGGTCAGAAGCTGTTGTTAATGGTTGTGTTGGAAACATTTGCTTGTTTTAAAACCAGCATACAAATGCTGAAATCAGTTATGTTTTACCCGCAATTGATTAGCAGCATTGAAATTTTTAGTCCTATAAATGAAAACTGTTAGCCACAGTCCCATAGCAATGAGGGCAATTTAATTCTTTTAGTGTTTGCCTGTGCAATTGTTTTTAAAAAATGGTAATATTCAAGGAGACAAAAAGCTGTCCTGCAGCAGTTTTTGTCTTCTGAAACGTAGATTTATATATTACAGTTCCTAGGAGGATGTATCAGAAGGATTTTACATATGAAAATATATCAATACAAGATAACTGATCAAATTGTTACATATTTATGCACTGAAGAGAAATTGTCATTTAAACCCAGTGCCAACTCTTTCAGAGACAACACCAAGAAGAACTATTAAAGAACATATTTCTCATGTTATTTCCCACAGAGAGAAAGTTTCAAACAACACTTTGCAACTCAATTTACAGTAAATCTTTGGATTTCTTTCTTGAACAGAATGGACATCTGCTGCATTTTATTTTGCTATTACTCTACCCCCTTCACAATGGCTGCAATGGCAGTTTTCTCTCCAACCGTGTAATGAAAGATGTTTTCTAAAAACAAGTTCACAAATTGTGAACAAAATGCATTGATGAGAAAGTCAAACCTGGTGTCCTGAAGTCAATCCATAGACACTAGTTGGGCACAGCAGTGTCTGCTGGCTGGCAGCTCCTGTTTGCACACAGCATGTAAGGACAGCCTAGGTCTGTCTCAGGACACATGCACACTAGATTTATTTGGTTCTTTAAAGCTTCCTCAGTAAGCTGCGTAGGTTGGATATCAAGTATTTAGACACAGAACATTTGTACAATTTAACCTTCAGTATTTATACAACTGTAAAGGGAATATGGTGTGTTTTTATGTCCCAGAGCAGTACATAAAAGGAATAAAAAAATGCAAACAGTGGGTAGACTAGCTTTCAAAAAAATGTAGACCCTGCTCTTATGTTGCTGCATAATGGTGTGTAAAATGTACTCCAATTTTTTGGTCACAGGACACAGAGTGTAGCATGAAAGCAAGAATATTCATCACATACATTTTGTCTTTCACTTGCCTTGAAACCTTCGTATGTGAAGCAGAAGTTTAATGTTCTCCCTAGACTAATTTTTTTCTTGTTCTTTTCTTTTTTAAAATGAAACATTTTGCAGTATCTTGATTACCTACTCCTGTGGCAAGAAGCACTCCTCAAGGCATGTTAAGTTATCTTAGAGCACTGGATTCATTTCTGGCTTAAGAGTTTTCTCATAATCTCTTTCTTCTTCAACAGTTTCTCTTAAAACTACCAAAGCATAGGTTACAGTCTAAAAATATGTAACTCAATCCATTAGTTTCTTTGCCACATCAAGGACATCTTTTATAAAGTAAATAGCTGTGACTGGCTGAGAAACTATGCTGGGTATGATAAAACACTTTGTGTTGTATCTCCCTTTTTGTTATGCTTTCTGAAGCTAACTAATAGCTGTCATACCTTCCTTTGCTTGGATTCTTTCTCAGCCTGCTAACTCTCTTTTTGCAGTATTCTCCAAGTAAGCTCAAGAGAGAGGATCTGTAGTAAAACTCAAACTTCTGAGGAGCATCATCTGGATTTTTGAAATTGCTTTTTGAAATTTTATAGGGATCCAACTTAAGATGGTGAACTAGCCCTTCGTCCCTTATTGTGACTGCAGAGCTGCTTTCTGCCTGGCTGTTATTGACCATACACAGTCAAAAATGAAAGCAGTTAATACAGAACATTCAAAGTATGAAATTCTTTATTCATTTCAAAGGTTGTTTGAATTGCAACTTCTTTAAATAAAAAAAAGTAGGATTCTAATCAGGTCACAGTGAATTTTTCATTTCCTGGAATCCTAGCGTTTAGGAGACAAAAATCTCCTTTCATTATGTATGTCACATGCACTGCCAGATTTTCTGAGCACCACAGAAACATTCTTGAGGCCAGTCTGGGTCAACTAATTTAGCCAACACTTACATAAAATCATTTAGAGTTTAGGTCTCAGTCCTACCCTAAAAACCAGACAATGCCTATGAAGTCATGAGTGTCAGATCGGGGTGGGGGGGTGTGAAGTCATGATTGCATTAATCAGGGAGGGAGAGGAAAGATAGGGAAGAGGAAATACAAGTATATGCAAAACAGATTTAAAATTAAAATAATCAATTACCTTTTGTTTTCGTTTTCTGTGCTCTTTAAGATCTTTATAGTAGAAGTTGGAGTTTGTCAAACAAATAGCTAAACTTAAAGAAGGTGCACATTTTCTTTAAAAAACATCTGGCTGGGTGATGCTGGCATGTGTGTCTGTTCAGGCTGGAAAACAAAAGCCTGCTCTTGTAGTTGATAGCAGACAATTATTCTTCCATGTTCTAACTCTTCAAGACCCTGAGTCATTCTTGAGTCACATGTTTTCAGAGTAGGGCACACAAAATAACATGGCTCAAAGCACTTGGAGAAAAGATTCTGAGAAGCCTAAAACAGGCACTTCAGTTGTAAAAGTGAAATGAGAACAGGTGTTAAATAAACAGTGCGCAGAAGGCAAGAACATACAGGCCATGTTACAGGTGACACAAGGAGGGCAGAAGGGAAATATTGCCACAAAAGTTTTGAAGAGACCTGGTAACATTAAGGACTTACCACAATATTTACATCTTTATTTATACCTCCAAGAGCTTCGCAAATGTGAGGACTGTGGCTTTGGGGGCATAAATGGAATTATTTATATGAGGAGTTTCTTTCTGCTCTAGCAATTGGGATATGAATTTCTCATCCTTTACAACTGAGAGGAACGTGTGCCTATAGTTGCCAAGAGTCTGAGTTACACTCTCTGCACTCCTCCCCAGAAGCCACTTCCCATTTTGGTGATAGAGAATTTGAGGAGACTTTCCATGAAAGATTTTAGCAATCTGAAAAGTCCAAAACACAGCAAAATTCCTGTAGAATGAGACAGCAGGGTAGCACCACGAGGTGTTAGACCAAGGGGACTCTGGCAGGAGTAGGAAACACCTGACAGAAATGGATTCAGAGCATGGTGTGCAAGGCTCCTACAGAAACAGGCAGAGCTTTATGTTGGTTTTGTATCTAGCAACGTGACAGATAATACCCATGAGGGATATATTTCAGTTTCCTTGTAATCAAGCTGAGCAGCAGCACTTAACTTAATTCATGCAACTGCCATACCCAGATAGGAGATGTCACAACAATATGAAAGTGGAAAATGTGATTGCTGAAAAGAACAATTAACAATAACTTTCTAAAAATAACACCACATTTTTAATTGTACTCTCAGTTAGAAATAAAATAACAGAGATGCAAGAAATTAGTCTTCAACATCCTCCCCATCCTAGGGCTGCAGAATTAGCTGTCTAATTCTGGAAAGGCATATTCTCTTGTTGGGACCTGGCCTTACAGGTCTGGCTACAGGAGTGGTGAATCCTAGCAGATGACCTGGTTCTCTGCCAGTAGCATCCAAATTTAACAAGGAAAATAATTTCTGTACAACTCTGGCACCTTTGCTGTCAAACTATGATTGGTTTTCACAAAACCTCTATAAAATAAGCATTATCCAAGAAGATAAGGAAGGTTCACTCACCCCAAAGGAGTAAATTTTCCTTCTAGAAATGTGCCTTTTGAGGCACAGAATTTAAGGGACTTCCCACAGACTATCCATAAATGAGTAGGAAAATGAGTAGAGGTTGCTGGAGTCCCAGACCAGCAGTGACTATTCTTAATCTTAGTGACTAGACTGATAAATCCCGTGTTGATCAAGGGCCCATTAGTCACCAATTTTCATAATTAACCTCTTGCTTTGGAGATCATAATTTTTGTGCAAATTACCTGCAAGTAAAACAAGATCACACAAATGAAAGCATTTCATCCCATGCAGATGTTCACATGGAAGGCGTCAGACAACAAATATTATCAGTAAAATGTAATTGGAATAATCTCACTCAGCTCAGCAATGTGTCAAAATATCCTTTTGACAAAATAAGAGCCCAAAGAAACAAACCAATTTACAACCAGGGATATAAAAGATTAATCACTCGAAGACAGAGAAAGAACTAGGTAGGCAAGCATTGCACAGTCATCATAAAACATGTATAATCATGCCACAAAAGAGAAAATTACTAAATTTATTATCGTTTTGCCAGAAACTCTCCTGTTCACTGAATAATAAGTTCCCGTTGTGCTGCTTGCAGGAGGAAGCACATTGGTTTTAAAAGGTTCCTCACCATCACCACCAATTTTCACAGCAGCAGAGTAGAAATTTACCACCTACCTAGCTGACTAGCTACCTAGTCCTACCTAGCTGACTTCTGGTGATTAGTGTAAGCTGATTTTCTCTCCCTGGGCACTAAGCTTCTGGTTATTTGTGTAAACACACGCAGTTTCAGTCCTACCTCCCCAACGGTACTTTTGTTGGCTAACTATTCATGTTGAAAGAAAAAATAAATGCTGTGGTGCACATCACAGCCTTTAACAAATCTAAACAGAAGCCCAGAACCTTTTGCTGGACCACAGTTTGATTACATAGAAATGAGCACAGGAAGCAATGAAATCCCAACCTTTCTCGTGGGATTATGTAAGTTTGGAAGCTGGAGAACTGGTTCCTGTTTCTATCAAAGGACTTGGACTAATCAACTCATTTCCTCGTGCCTAGAATTATTCTATGGTGCTTGCATCTTTATTAGCAAAGGCAACAGATAAAGCAGACCATGTAAGGATTAGATACTATGAGCAGAAATGAAGAAATTGCACACAGGTTCCACTCTCTCCCTCTCCTCCCTTCCCCCAGAAGTGCAAGGGTTGTTTTTCACCTCGTGTTTATCAGAAATTACTATTAACAGACATGCTTCTGTCAAGCCATAATTCTTAGGCTCAATACTCTGCACTTGAGACTCCCATTCAAGTCACTGGGAGTCTGGAGACAGCAAGTGTTATGACCTTTATTATGGTCTGTCAGCATGCCAGAAATACCAGTCTGTACCACTGACATTGAAAAAATAACTCCATTACCCAAGAATGGTGTTGGGATCTTATTTCTTTCAGGCTTGAGTTCTAGAAAGTGATATCACCATTTATTCAGCACATTTTTAGGATTGTAGAAGGTGGTTTATTTATGCATACAGTGCACGTAATAGCTCATCATTTTCATAAAAAATAAGGAACATACACTGCAAGGTGCTGAGCAGCACCTCCCATTTTAAATCTGCTGCTAATTGAACACTGTGAAAAAAATGCATTTCTTTGGATCAGCCCCTCTCCTGTGAGTACTGACAATGACAAACTAAGACAAAAAACCCTGGCAATACCTGATACTAACCTGCCAAAGTGCTTCACTCTTGCAATGCAGTTGCATTATCTAGAACGAAATCCCTCCCAGCTCCCTCAGGTGCCACTGATCAACACACTGTGATCAGCAAGAAGACTTAACAATGGTGATTTTATTGATCCTTATGTATAAATTGATGCTTACCCAATCCTGTCTTCACATTTCCTGGTTCCCAGGTGAATGCTACAGCTTTAACTGCATTTGTTTGCAGCTCATAATTCCCCAGATTAATTAGGTCCTAAATATTATTTTAATCTTATTAAAACATTTTCATACATCGTGCTGTATGTCATAGGGCAACTTAGCAGAGGAGAAATGATGTTTTGGACTGAGGCATGTGGCATCTAGCTTAAAATTCTGTCTGAACCAAAATCCTCATATGAAACAGTACAAGTTAAATTAATAAATTCCTGTTGATTTTCCTAAGGATATAATCTCAATTTTAAAAGTTTAAGATTTTTAACATTTTTGTAGGTGGCCTCTTTTTAGAGCTCCATAGAACTACTGTTATTCTATAGAAATATTAATAAAATTCTTCATATTTTCCTGCTTTAAAACATATTTTTCATGCCTCACAGACTGTGGCTTAGGTTTTCTGGAGGCCTGAGAGGTCTTCACTAAGAAGATACTGAAACTTTTACCCAGTGCCCCTGGCTGGCTGCAATGGGGCATTTGAGGGCTCTTCAGTGGTCTGCAAACCCAGATCTTTGAAATTCCACTTCTCATGCAGACTTGGCCTTGCAGGGAAAATCTCTCCAAACAGGACTAAATATGTACAGAAAATAATGCACTTTTCTTGCTGACAAGTGGAATACATTTAGTCATAAACAAAGTTTAGGCTGTCATTGGTATCTGCCCTTGTTTGTTGCCCAGCAATATCACTGCTCAGAGCTAGATGATGTCTGCCTTTGCACTTCTTGGGGACACCGTAAGTGGCAGGAAATTGCTTCTTGCCTGTAGAGAGGGTCCAAGCACAGCAGCACTGAGATGAAGTCCCAGAAGGACTCTCAGTTCAGCTTAGCCTACTCTACAAATAAACTGAATTTCAATCTCTAGGGCTGTCAGCCCAGGACATGCCATAAACCCCTAATTCTTATACAAAGTATAGAGATATTTGATATATGAGAAGTGTAAGAAATAATTGATGGCTACGATGCCTTTGACTGCAATAGGAGGAAGATGAGGTCCATCATAAACTACTGATATGCAGGTTCCAGGGACACAGATCAGCCATGACAATGTGTCTTCTGCTCATTAACTCACCATTAATGAATTTCCAAGAATTTGCCCAGTGGAACTGCACAGATGCCACTGTTTTCTTCTCATCTCCCTCCCTTGTGGCAGTTAAACCCAAGTCTTCCCTGTTGCTTTATTAAATACCTCAAGTTGACTAGTTGATGGAATTTGATAATTATTTCTATTCCCACCTACTGAATCGTTCTCTCTTTTGCTGTCTCACTGTCAGATGTCCCTGTGCCTTTGCTACCTGGAAGCAACACAAGTCAATGGGAGCTGAGAATTTCCCTTCCCTCAGGATTATGTCCTTTAGCTGTATCTCAGAGAAAGAAATAAAGCTCCCTGATGGTGCATATGGTTTATTTGGATAGGCTTAGTCTGTGAAATTAAACCAGCACTGCAGCAGTGTCTTGAACTCAGCTCTACAAACAATTGAAGGTCTGAATCAAGTTGTTGGGGCATTAAAAACACAACGAAGAGCATATGGCAGATCACTGGAATAGGTGTTTCTATTAATTCTTGAAAATGCTAAATTTTGGTAGAAAGCTTCTCAGTACCCCCAAGGCTTTGTCTGTTCAAATTTCAATGAAAACTTCACTATAGTAACAGAATTCCACAGGGAATCCATAAGATTCTGCTCTTAAGAGCTAAGTAAGAGAGGAAAAATAAATCACAAGAAGGGAAAGAATTCCTGAGTTAATTAAAATTAAATGTACTGATTTAAGTCAGATGGGTTTGATTTTTAAAATATACCCCTTATAGTTATAGGCTTAGAACTAATTAAGGTCAGTTTGTGAGTTGTGTTTAGAAGCAGATGCAAATGAATATGTAAATGATGCGAAAATAACCACTGGAACAAATGGTTCTCACCCTATAAGCAGCTCACAGTATATTAAAAATCAGCTACTCTATTATACTTCTCCCTACCTATTTCCTTCCTAATATTCACAGAACTAGGTCAGACATAATGTCCTTATACTAACAAAGTAAGAATGTAATTTCTCCTTATTAATTAAATTCATGCTTTTAATCACATCATGCTTATATTAAAATATAGATGGAACTGAAACCACTTGTCACAGCAATCATGGGATGAGAAATAGCATATGGGCCAGGTCTTTAACTGGAGTAACTCTTTCATGAACTTGATTCTACACTAGTGAAGGATGTCCCCTTCCTCAGTGTTCCCTGGGAGCCATTTCAATACCACCCTACCTCCTGCCCTTCCCTCTGTTCCTTCATCACCTTCCAGTATGAGGGAGAGATTCATCTTGTCACACCACAAAAGCC
>NW_009954140.1:1867869-1903086 GCF_000747805.2 Chaetura pelagica | reverse complement strand
AGCAGGATCTCATGTTCTTTGCAGAGCATGTTTTATGGAGTCATTTTGTCCACTGGTAAAATAGAGCCAGCTCTGGAAGGATATAGAGCAGATACATGCATATATATATATATACACACACACACACATATATATAACAGAAAACAGCTGCACAACACACAGAAATTTAGGAGATGAAGAGACTACTCTGTAGGCTTGAGTTGTGGAGGTAAATCACACCAGGCTAAAGTATTTCATCGATAGCAATCCTACAGAAAAAGTGCAGCTGTTGAAAATACACTAAAAAATACAAGCAAAAAGAAGTTGCTTTTAATCTGGCATCAGAGGAGGCCCATGACAGTTTACTTGGGCTTATTCACACCTTATCTGATACCAGAGTAACTTTCTACTGTAGAAAGCCCTTAAAACAATGAAGACTTTGGGGATCAGAGAGGTTTTTTTCTCCCTTTGTGTTGTTCCCAGTATATTGGGGCCTCATTCTTGGTTGGCAGCTTTGATGCTACCATAATAAACATAGTACTTCTGGGCTGGTAATTCCAACACGAAGTGGAAAAATTAATAGCACACTTGTATTTCAAAATACCACCACTCTTCCAGCTGAGCAGTTCAAATTTTAATTTGCCCCTCACAGCTGAGGCACAGACTGCACAAGCAACATGCAAAGCTGCCTGCAAAGCCTGTGGTGAAGCCATGAATCAAATGGATTTATCCCTTCCTTCTCCATCAGTGTTCCCTCCCAGCCTCTCACACAGACCTCAAGTTGCGTAAGTACATTATTTGACAAGACCACTGTCCAAGGTTGAATGTGTGTGTGTTTCCATTCAGTTCTCGGGTATCAAACTGCTTTTTCTTCAGGCAAATTTTATTGCACTTCCTAGACTGAAGCTCTGCTCAGGCTCGATGCAGCAGAACTGACACTGTCACAGAAGACAGAGACACATTAATTCAAGACTTGCCAACTGGCAGCCAACCACAGGAATATTTCCTGACACTGGAGGACCAGGTTCATATGGTTTGATGTAAGGGAGATCTTGCTTGTCAAGGGAGCTCTGTGATAGTTATAGTCCTCCTGGATCAAAAAAAAATAAAATTCACATCTAAAAAAGGTGTTTCTGGAAAACCATTCAGCTTCCAATCTGCCTACATCTACTTCTTAGACTCCATGTATTATTTAATTTCAGACCAGTGTATTAATTCTGATTGGCCTGATTAAACTGATGCCTGAAATTGCAGTACCTGAACAGCTTAATAATTAATGCCATGTACATCATATTCCTCCACTATATTTTTTCATTCCAGGAACTGAAAAATCTATATAGTAAAAAAAATCCCCCCCAAACCACAACAAATTCCCCTCTTTATACAGAGCTGTCTGTGATACCCTTGTGGATACAAGCTCTCATGTGTCAGCTAAAATCTTACCATTTCAGTTCAAAGGGAAGCTCAAATACTTTCCCTGAAGCCATTCACAACTCTCTGAATCCCACTTTATCACCCCTAAGGAGAATGTTCTCTAGGGCTTATACAATTTTTCTGGGGTACTTTTTCCTTTGTCTGTCCCACAAGGCAAGTTTACAAAGCTTTCTGACAAAGAGGCTTGGGTCCAAAATGACCAGGGAGTTATGGGTTCCCCACCACCATGAAGTCACTCCCAAGCCACTCAGACAATCTGGTGGCCAGTCTGTGCTCGTGAGAAGCTCAGTTTGCAAACCAGCAGTCAGTCCTTTTTTATTATGAGCCACTGTTTAGTGTCCAAAACAAAACCAAACTAAAATACCCCAATTGTCTGATTTGCCACTATATGACTTGCTAATTCTTCTTGCCAGAGTCTCCTTTGTAACTAACAGAAAAGGTCTAGTCTGTATTTAGGGTGAAGAAAAACAACAAATCCAAAACCAACCAACAAACCCCAGATCCCTCCATGACCTATTGAATAGACCATAAAAAGCTGTAGGAAGACTTATAGGGCTCATTCATATAATAATCCATCTGCTGTTATCTTTTGTCTTCTATTTCCATGCAATAGATTCAAGAAGCATCATAAGATAATTGAATTGTGAAACAATCATTTGGAATGCAATGGGCAGCCTTGCATTAAACCCAAAGGTTCCCTCATCACCTGTGTGTATAACAAGCAAGAAGGTCTTGGGAATGTGACAGAATATCAATCCCTGATACAAACCCTGTGAACACAGAAATTTCCATCATGCTTAGGCTTTAAAATAGCAAGTAATAATGGGACAAGGTAAAGGAGCTCTTGCATGGCCCTCTCTGTTTAATTTATGAGCTCCATTATTTGCCTTAGTTAGCGTGTAGCTGCAGAAAGGGAGTAGGTCTTGATTATTTGCCCACTGAGGAGCAGAGCACTACATTGAGCTGCTAATCCTAGAGTGTACCTTCAGACTTTTATTTACTTAAAAAAAAAAAAAAAGGAGGGGAGAGGGAATAGTGAAACTTTCCTGAAACCAGAAAGAAAATTCTTATTAGACATTTCTGAAAATCCTGGCTACCAGTCCCATATTACAAAATAACATATATATCCTGCTCTTTGAGAATGATTATATTAAATTCACAGCTTGATCTGGTGAAGGTCCTGCATTGCTGGGTAAACATTTGCTGCTCCCAGGAACAGATTGCACAGAATTCTGGGAAGAGCACTCACTGCACAGGTTCCTACCGAGGGGTGACAGCAGAGATGGCCAATTAATCATGACCTTCCATCAACACTCATGCTAAGGGAGGAGCATGATAAAATAAACATGCATGTGCTGAAACAGAAAAAAATATACCCTAGCAATGCATCAGTCAGTAAATAAACAATAAAGCAGTTTCTGAAGTCTTTCCAAAAGTCTGCCCAACCAGCAACAAAGCAATATCAACCTGCCTGGAGTGCCAGCATCTGTGCAACAGCCAGGCAGGTTTCAGGCTGGATCGATTTAAGACTGGAAATGAATTTGCCAGGTGAGAGCCCTCATCTGCAGGAGGCTGATATTCCCCGAGTGCCAACCACAAAGACTTGGCAGCTGTTGAGCCAAATTCCAGTTTAGTGAACACGTCCCTCCAGCACCGTGTTGTTCCTGGCCTGGGTTTGGCAAAGGTGTCAGGCCTGCCTGAACCCCCCATAAGGACACTGCCTGCCTGGCACCTACACAGACGAGTTTCCTCACAGGCATGCCAGAAACAAACATTGCTGCTCTGTCTAGTACCTCTGTCTAGTAGTATCATCTCAAAGGAAAAAGGATTGCCAGGCTCAGACACAGAAAAAGAACCTCAACAAAAACCAGTTTACTGACTTCCCTGTCTGAGCACGAGGCAGCACAGTAACTACCATGGGTCTTGCAGGTTGCCTCCAAAGGCAGCTGTCTCACTTGTCTGTGCATACAGGCAGCTTTTATTCTGGACCATCTTCTCAGGCTGTTTTCTTTCTTGGGCACTTGGGTTCCCAGGGATCCCAGAAACCTGAGTGTCTTTTGGGGGGAATTTTCAGAAAAGCCTGAAGGTGGTAGGTGTCCCAGTGCAAACAGAAAATGCTGCTTAGCTCCCCATGCCCCAGTAGAAACTTCAACCTGTTTTTTCTCTTGCTTTGGAGATGCAGCCAGATTTCTCAGAGGCTTCCATAAGCTTTCAGGCATTTAAAATACATGAAGGTCTCTTAGCAGCTTCATGCTTCCTGACTCATTCTCTCCCAATTCACTGATCCTAAACTAATAAATGCTCCAGTGCTTGATTAGTTCACTAATCTTAAGATGCTGTGTACTGCAAATTCTTTGCTTCTAACAGCTCTCATCTACCACAATTTCAGCTTTTCTATCCCCATGCCGGGTCTGCTTGACCTGAGAAGCTTGTGACCACTGTACTTTCACTGTTACTCTTAAACAATGCATTTCTTCTTGCTGCCTAATTTCTCTTCCATGTTCCTCACTCTTCCCAAACCTTGTGTCAAGTCACAGTCTATTTCCAGGCAACATGGCCTCAGCTACCCTTCCTTATCTAACAAGAGAAGCAAGTTCTCTGAGCCAAACTTCCTTATAATTTCCTCTCACTACTAATTCCCACAACACCATCAAGGCTAATGGAACTGCCAAAGGGGCAGACAGCAAAATCTCATTTCTAAGCTGGTGGCATTTGCACTTCATTGTAGAGCATTAATAGGTTATGATACTTTTGTATAAAATATTCAATACAAAAATAAATAGTTTGGTGTATGTGCAGTTTAATTTGATTTGACTAGCTTTTGGAGAGTTTCCTTAAACACTTTATTGTACTGCTATATTTACTGATGTTTCCAGTGCTAGCAGCCTGGATTTCTTGTTTATTAGAGCTGGCATAATGAAAGTTTGCCACCTGATTAATTTTAATAGTTTAGCAAGGAACCTGAGCATAATGCATATTGGCTGCCAGGCTACAGATAAATTTTGTCCATTTGGTTGGAAAGATTTTGGCAGAAATGAGACCTGCTCTTTGCTATTGTAGAAAAACATTTTATTGGGTGAAATAGTGTTTTCTGAGGAAGCCGCTGCCTTTATTATGCACTGACATGCAACAATCCCAGATAAACAGGCTTGAGAGGACACATCTCAATTCTGCTGTCCCTCTCACTGAGTGCTGACATAAGAAACTTGTGAAGTCTTTATGGATTTGTAGTAGTTTAGAATCTCTTTGGCTGGCAAAGTTCCAAAAGACCCGAGGGCAGAGAGTCAAGAAATCTGGGTCTCACAGCTCTTTTAACAGCCACTTTTCTCTTCTGTGCCTCAATTTCCCCAGCTAAAGTGCACATCCTGTTACAGATTTACCCCACAAAGCACTTACAGGTCTAGTGATGAAAAGCACAATGCAAGTGCTCATCACTAGCAGAGTGTTCCAGGAGAATCTGAAAAGGCTTCAGAGATCACTTGAAGAGACTATCTGCAGGTGAAAGCATTACCTAATTGCATCTGGACTGTCAAGCTGAACACCCAAATACTCATCCAGTCTGCAGGGTAACATTTTTATTGAGCCTTCAGACCTTCTGGAAGTTGTTGACACCCTGAGGTGGCAGGCATTATATCTGTTTTTCTTCCAAAATGGAAAGAAAGAAAGAAAAACAGAACTTTCTATCCTCCTGTTATCTTAATGTCTTCTCCTTCAGAAACATGATAATGGAATTAGATTTTCATAGCATCTAGGTTTTTATCACTGTTGATATTAGGCATGTTTGACCTCTCTGGTTAGGAACTGGGCTGGAGGAAGCAGGTGCCTGGTGCATTTGTAGGATGGATGGGTCCTGATAGCTCAGGCTCTGGCAAGAGGGGAAAAAAAAAAGTGTTCTCTGCTTTTTTTTTTTTTCAAGCCACTTAATTTGGAATATGATTTACACTGAAATGATTAATCAATGCATTCATTATACTTGCATGGTTACTGTTTAACACCAAAGCAAGTAAACAACAGCCTGGAATATGGCAGAAAAGATGAACAATCTTAGATTTCATATCTACAAATTAAATATATTAAGTGAACATCAACAGAGACAACATTAACTCAACCCACACAAAGCAGCAGCCAGGACCAAGGCAATAGTGAATCTATTCTAATATTCCATGGTGCAGATCTTCACTTCCTAGCCAAACATCATCTATTAGAATTAAAAGGAGTTACAGAATTTATTGCTGACATAATGAAAAAGAGTATTTAATTATGTTTAAGAAGCACATCTATTTAATGTAATTCATGGAAGTTTCAAAGGGCTCAAAGGGTTTTTAAAATGTCATCTAAAACTTTAAAGAAACTTGCCAAAACTATCCTACCAAAGGCATAAAAAATACTCTGTGGTGTTAAATTTCTCATTTCATATATATATATATTTAATCCAAATTCCTACAAATACTAATTTTTAAAGTAAGAGCTTAATATAAAGTTATCCTTTCTCCCCCTCAATTCTATTTCTTTTTGCAATGTGAGTTGCTAAATTCTAGTACCTGGTAACAAATACAGTAAAATAAGTAACCTGGATAAAGCAGATGATGAGAAAATATGAGTTTGGATCTTAAATTGTCACTAATGAAAAAAGAATAATATTAGACTCCACCCATCTAAAGCACAGTTGGAAAAGAAAACAAAATGGGAGGATACACTTCACAATTATGCCACCCTACATATATCTATTGATGCAGGAGAGAAACACAAAGTACAGTCACATAGGACATTATGTAAAGATACAAATCTTAAGCAGGAAAACAGCACTCATTTCTCACAGTATCAACTTAGAATGCTTAGTCCCTGGATAAGTATTCAGAGAAAACAGGTTCTTTACAGAACTTGTCAAGGAGTCTGGTCAGACACAGGGGATGGTAGAGCAGAACAACACAGCAAAACTCAGCTCGGATAGAAAATGAGCAATAATTCATCAAAAGGCTTGAAGAAAAAGCACTGCAACAAGTGGATATCTTAAAAATACAACAAAATAAGAATTTTCTCAAGTTAGTGTCTTCAGCTACTTTTAGTAAAGTTTATCAAAATTCCCAGAATCACCAAATTGTCACAGTATCATCTCAAAAAAAAACCTGGGATGGTTGGTTTGTTTCTTTTTGCTGGGTTGTGGAGTTTTTTTGGGTATGTTTTGTTGTTTTTTGGGGGGTGGACGATTTTTGTTAATTGTTGTGGTTTTCCCCCATTTGGGTCTCCAGCATTTAACTGACTTTGGCTTGGGCCATATGTTCACAACTGGTCTTTTGGTGGAGATTGGGGGCAACCAGGAGGGGGAGTGACAAGGGGGAGAAGGGAAGCAGAAATTAAAAGGGAAAACCTGGGAGCAGAGATGATCACTCCAACAGCATGCCCCTCAGCAAAGCTCTCCAAAATCACATTTGTCAGAAAAAACTTGTACTTGTACAGGGAAGCTGTCATAAAATACACTTTGTGCCATTCCTCAAAGCCCATATCCACCTCACACTGAATAGACTGTTCTCTTAGTCCTTGAGTAGCTTCATGGTGACCAGCCCTTCTGTACAGAAAACCTCACCAAGCTTGATTGGGCTGTTTTGGCTCATCAGATCTCACAAAGGAGCAAATTTCAGAATCCTAACCAATCTTCAGTATCTATTGTATAATCCTATGTACATTAGCACACCTCCTTTCTTGCTGCTCCAAATGTCAGTTAAATAAACTAGCTGTGTAACAATGTACAGAAATAACTACTCCAGAGTTTACAACAGAAAAATAAAACCAGAGAACACTGCCCTCACGCCATGACAGTCCCCAAAACACCCTTATCTAGTAAAAAAATGTAAGGGGAGTTTTCTGTACATATAATGAACTGTAACGTGGCTTCTTTGCGATTTATTTATTTTTAAAGGACTAAGGATTTTAAGTAAACAAAACCAGTTGGGATACTTTGGAGGGCATCCACAAAAGCCACCTTTATCCTGGTGATGCTAATACCCCCGGGCGCTCTCCACAGGCAGTGAAAAGCAGCTTCTCGTGAAGGGAATTTAGGACAGGAATCCCTGGTCCTCGGATCCTGAAAGCCCCTGCTCTGTAGGACTCCAACTAAAACATATGCTGTTACCTGCTTGCAATTCCAGCACACCTACCTGCACTGACTTGGCACAACCTCTCAGCTTCCTTGGAAATGATCCATCATTCTTTACAATTACAGGCCTATCCATTGCTGAATGGCTTTGCCCAGCGAGCAGAATCTGGATCCCTGCAGCTTGGGACATGACAAACAGCACAGAGCACATGTCATTACCTCATCTTCCACAGCAGCACGACTGCTCTCTGACTTACAGGAGAAATAAATATTTGCTTCTTTCCTTTGTCCCAGTAGGACTGTAAATGTGAAATATTTGCTATACAGTTTGAGATGGAGGCACAATTTTCTCTCTATCAGAAGAGAAAGGCTCATTCATGAATAATCTATACCCACTATAGACTGAACTCTTAATCAAGACTAATCAAAACAAAATCAAGTCTCTTACATAATTAAAGAAGGGGGGGCTCTCAGAAGTACAAACGGTAGAAAATGTCAAATCACTACTCAAAAAAATATCCCTCCTTACCCAATAATTATCCAATTAAACAGCTGAAAGACACTAACGAATGTTACACACCATTTCCACATCAGCTGAATCTTATGAACAAACTGTGTATGTAGATTTGTATTTCTAAATAGACTAGCAGAGCCCTAACATTTATCCTCTCCAGATTTCTTTCTGTTCACAAATCCATAGCCTAAAGCTACAAATACAACAATTTAAAAAAAACACCAAAAAACACAGCATATTTGCTCTTCTTTTTGTAATTTAAATGTGAAATCTCATCCTCAAATCTCTACCAGTTCTTGGGATAAAAGACACTCCACCAAAAGTCTTTACCCATGTAATCCCCACCTATAAGCAACTCTAACCAAACCTAAGGCCTATATCCAAACCCTCCATCCATACAGGAGCAATGCTCCTCCATTTTAAGAGCAGCTCTTCCAGCAGATGTTACTTATTCTAATTGAATAAATAGCAATGAATTAATCAAATCTCTGGCTATGTTAGTGAAGATGTGACCAGCTCCAATAAGACTTCAATATGGCTTGAAAGATCTCAATGCATAATGGCAGCCTGACTTGGAAATTGCTTATTTGCTTTGCAAAAGCTTCTTGCCATTTTCCACTTTCGTGTCAATCTTTGTCTTTGGAATGAGATATTACAAATAAAATGCTTAATATATTCAGTAAAGTATAATACAGCTGTTTGCCACGGTGACCTTTTCAGTATTCTGTATTTTATATTTTGATTACCCACGTACTGGTAGAAAATCCCTTCCATGGCTTTTGCCAGGAGACCTAACTCCCAGCTCTGCATGCTTTTGTGTGAAGTAAAATACTGCAAGAATGCCAACAGGCAGCTATTTCAGAGCAAGGGTATCTCATACCCAGTGCCACATTTCCATGATGTTGGCAGAAGGCTCCTGGGCAGGTTTTATAGCACACAGGGAGTGTATACAGGGCATCTCAGCCCCTGCAGCCTTTATGAAAAACTCCTGCATCAAAAACAGTATTAAAGAATACTCAAAAATATATTTATTGGAAAGAGCAAGTAAAGCTACAATACACTCATGTTTTCATGTTCTTACAAGGGATTTTGAACTTGGGAATACTTGTACCCATTTCAGCCTCCTCTACAGGCAAAGGCAAAAACCCAAGAGGGTTATGTAAAGTATGAGCTGGAACAATCAACAGATTCCGACTAAAAATTGTTCCTGAATCATTTGGGCTTTGGGGTAGATTATTATGATTATTGATAATACATAGTGGCTGTGAGGTCAAAAAACAGCATGATGGAATCAAATAATTGTTCCTCTGTACCATAGCTATTCTGTTTCCTCTATCCATGTTCAGTAGAAAAGTTTAGTACAAAAAAAAAACCACAAAAAACCCACAAAACCTAGAAAAAAAAAAAGAAGCAAAAATAAACAGCTAAAATAACTTAGAAATAGTTAAAATAACATAACAGTTGTTTCACAAATTAACTGACAACATCCAACTCAGTTAAAACTGACTGTTTCTCATGGTGATCTAAAAAGCTTTTGCCAGATCAAAAAATTGCTATTCTAAATCAGCTCTCTAAGGAGCTGAGAATAGCAACACACACTTTCAAATTAAGTATTTGACAAGTTCCTCCTTATTTATAATACAACTGTATGAGCTCTGAGTTGCACCTGAAAGGCTGAGCTCTTCCTTGACGTTGCAATTGGCATCCAGAGCTCCTGTTGAGTTTAACAGGAATTCAAGAAATGAGAATTACCACCTAGGAGCAATAAATTCTCTCAAGGAAAACTGTGAGGTAACCAGCTGAGAAACCCCGATGAATTAGAAGGCAGATTTTTAAATCCTCAGCTTCAAAATCTATCACTCCTACTAACATCCCATTCTTTAAATTCTGTTTTCAACAATACTTGATGGTGACATGCTCACTAGACTACTCAGTATGGCATTTAATTTATGAACTTATAGTCATAAATTTACATTAGCTTAATACAGAAGTTGCCCAGGACATGTCTGTGGCTGTAGCACACCAGAGGGCAGGAAGGGCTTTAAGCTATGGAATTAAAAACTTGATGTTCTCATCAAAGCTGTCGTGCTCACCTCCACCTGTGACACATGCAGCCTCAAATAATTACCAGTGTTTTGGGGTTGGTGCTTTTTTGTGTTGTCAGTTTGGGGTTTATAATTTTCTCTTTCTAGACTGCTGTGCATTTAAATTCATAGCCTTAGTAGGTGCATCAGCAAAAGCTTTTCACATTTAATTATATGACACATGCCATCAAACATATAGACCCTTATGTTGTGTCACAAACATAGGGATGTAAATAAAGCCACGATACCACTGGAAGAAATTCTCATATTGAATGAAGGACATAAGACTACATTATGAAGCCACAAATTTATTATTTAGTTTTATTGTTTTAAATTAAATAGAACAAAGTGGCTATTTCATCTTGCTGATTTAATAAGTTAATAAAGTCCACTGGCAAACATCTATTTGATGTATTGCAGAATACAATAGCTCCTTCTCATGTTGAGGAAAGCACTAAAAAAAATCTGCCTAGGATATGTTGGATCCTGCACTGTATTTGATGAAGCCAATATTTACCAACAATAAAGGTTTAATTTATTCTCTGTCATGGCCTTTTATCTCAGTTTACTTTTTCTTCGACTGCATTAAGGCAAGTTCTCTCCATCCTTACAAATATCTTCCACCTCATAATACTCTGAGGTGTGGCCAAGATTTTTTTAAACATTTTGTTCACTCAGCAGTGTTTTTCTCCAGCAGGTCAAACGCTGACAGGAGAGGCAATATACCATTCCTTGAGGGATGAGATGGTACATTCCTCACTACCAGGGGACCCAAGTGCCCAGCTCATTTCTCTGCTACCTTCATGCTGTGCTTTGCTCTGCCTCCAAGCTATTAGCTGATGAACTTCAGAGGGGTGTTGCCAGGCAGGTCCACATTAGCAGGGCTGTATGTCTAGAGTGACCTACCAGCCATCAGTGGGAGACACTGTGTTAAGTACAAACTTCTCTTCAAAGACAGAATATTTATCTGAGAGACAGCCCTGCAAAAGTCTGCATGTGGTTCCCTTTTCCTTCCCTTATAATAACATAGCATGCTGATAACAGCATAAGGGAGTGGAACATCTCCCTTATGAGGAAAGGCTGAGGGAGCTGGGTCTCTTTAGCTTGGAGAAAAGGAGACTGAGGGGTGACCTCATCAATGTTTACAAATATGTAAGGGGTGAGTGTCAGGGGGACGGAGTTAGGCTTTTCTCGGTGATGACCAGTGATAGGACAAGGGGTAATGGGTGTAAATTGGAGCATAGGAGGTTCAAGGTGAATATCCGAAAAAATTTTTTTACTGTGAGAGTGACAGAGCACTGGAACAGACTGCCCAGGGAGGTTGTGGAGTCTCCCTCACTGGAGACATTCAAAACCCACCTGGATGAGTTCCTGTGTGATGTACTCTAGGTGACCCTGCTCTGGCAGGGGGGTTGGACTAGATGATCTCTCGAGGTCCCTTCCAGCCCCTAAGATTCTATGATTCTATGATTCTATGAACAGCAATAGTGACAATAGAGAAACTTAACAGATGTATCAATGAAGCTTATTTTTACAATATATTAATGAAGTATTTATTTGCATCCTGTGGTTTTGGTTTGGAGATTTTTGTTTGGGGTTTTGGAGTTTTTTGAGTTTGTTGTTGTGGGTTTTTTTTCCATTCAGAACATGGAATAATTTGGAATGTCTTATCAGATTCTGAACATCAACTAAAAAGCAGGAAAAAAAATTGGGAGAGTCTGTTAAATAGCACTGTGGGATCAAATGATTGTCAGTGCAGATACGATAAAGTTTAATATACCTAAACTATGTCTTAGTATCTTCACAGTTAACTAAACAGTTTCATACACATGCTCCACTTCAACAAGGAGCTGAACTTTTCTAGGTTTTATAGTTGAAACTATTAAAAGCATCTAGGTTTCCATATAGAGTTCAAAAAATAACAAAATTAATAATGGTCTGTCACCAAGATTGCTCAAAAAAGGGAGACTACAGCTCCCCTTTCTCAGTTGGTGACTCTGTGAAATATGAAACCTTGAAAATACATCTTGATGTGCCTCTGAACCAGCTGGTGTTTGTGGGAGAACTGAGCACCTCTTGAAAAGCAAACACCTTGATTGGGACGTTTTCACAGACACATCTTAGGGCCTTTACTCTGCATGATACTTAGTAGGGGATAAAAACTAATCAGAGTTAGACAACTGCAGGCCAGAAATATAAAACCAGACAGAAGAAAGAAAAATAGAAACAGACAGTGTCATATAACCACACGAGGAAATTACAGCTTGATTGGAAAGGAGCAAAAGTCAATTAGAGAGAAGATAATCAGGAGGAGAATTTGAAACAAAGACTTTCATTTTCTCTGACATTGATTTTAAAATCTTGAAGGGATGAGCACAGTCTTAATGAATGTTATTTTAAAACAATTAATATATCACAACCAGGCATGTCAGAGAAAGATGAACATTACAGGCTTAGAAGTATTTTCTTCACTCCCTGCAGAGAAATGCTTGATATGACAGAAGCCAGGGCTGGAGGAAACTATAAATACATGTGTCAGGTACTTAATAAAACAAGACTGTGACTCCTAAGTTTAGGAGAGATAACAATGCAAACGTTTTCCCTTACAGTAATTGAATGGTATCTGCTCAGTCATCTTCCCAGGAAGAAGTGCAATTTTTTAAAGGCAATTTTATGCACATATCATAATTAATTTCTGTAACTTTAAGGGCTGCCAAGAGACGCCAAGGTGTAGACAGTTGGTATGTACTACTCAAACCATCAACCAGAAAAAATCTGTTTGGTTCTCCAAGCGATAGGACTGGTCTACCTCGTGAATGAAAACCAAACCCCAAGGCATCCTGAAATGAAAGCAGAGGGTGCTGAGGCAGATATTGTCCAGTTAGTTCCTTTTGAAAATCATGTATCTGCTGTACAGTTGCCACCAGACACCAAAGCAATAAACACACTAGTAAAACTGGGATTAGTTTGTTTAGCTCCCACAGAGCTTTGTGGGAAATTTGCCACAAATCACAAGAGATCTCAGAGTTCAGGCTGCATGAAAAGGATAAATGAACTGGGAGGGGGCAAGAAGTGGAACAATTTCAGAGAGCTGAAAATGACTAGTTAAATATTAAAAACGAGGAAGGTACCTCTTATAAATAAAAAACCCTGCATAGATCCAATAACCTGACAGAGGGGTATCAGTAGAATCTCAGAGCTACAGACAAATAAGAATGCTGTGAAGACCACAGCTTGTGAAGTCTGCTGGAAAACACATACTCTTCTCTTGTACAAGCTGCAATGGAGACTTCTGGGATAAGGCTAAAAAGACACAGAACTAAGAGCTTTGCACATGTTTCATAGCCAAGGGATCAGGCCTGCAGCTGGGAAAGGCAGGGATTGTGTGGGGTTTTGTTTTTATAGTTTTCTTTGAGTTTTTTTGCTTCTACCTTTTTACCATTTCCATGATGGCTGCACAACTTGGTTCCACAAAAGTAATTATGGAAATGGGCTGAGAAGATGACATTTGAGATTTCAGAATTAGCTGAATATATGCACAAAACCTTCCACTTCTCAGAGCAGACAGCACAGGAGGCTCCCTGTGGAGTACCTGTGAGGCATGAAGAGACCAGAAGCTGAATAAAAAATATGTTTGGAGCAGCTATTGCAGCCCCTTTTCCAAGCCTGGGGAAAAATTCACCCCTGTGCAAAGGACCAGTACAGGACCCACAGCACCTTTAATTTCCAGCTGAGTCCCTAAAATGCAGTTCATGTGGGGCATCTCTGGAGGCAGCAGCCTGGAGGCTTGGGCTTGCCTCACATGCCTCCTTCACTAGCACACAACTCACATTTACTAAAGCTAGGCTGATTTCTCCCTCTCCTTCTGTCCTTCAAATCAGATTGTACTTTTTTTTTTTTTTACTTTTTTTTTTTTTTCAGGAAAACTAGAAAATAACCCAGCAGTGTGGATTGATTTATCCAAGGCAGAGCCACCAGATGCAATTAAGAGCAATGACCTCTATACTTAGGCACACACAAAGTTCTCCACAGCCCCATATTTTGCAGCGTCCTCCCTGAGAGAGAGCAGGTTGGAGTGTGAAGCCTCCAGCAGATAACAGGTACCTATTAAAAATAACTTGTCAATATTTATTTGTGACCCTATGAGGTGTGTTACACTCCATATCTCACATTCATCAGAGTTTAACTGCTTTCCTAGGAAGTTCCTAATTCAAAATATTATCAAGACATAAAGCAGCCACTCTTCCATAGGAATTCCCATTCAGAGCCAGAAACTGCTTTACAAAAGAAATCCTCTAAGTGTGTCTTCAAGGGAAAGAAACTCAAATGCTTTAAGTGGGGTCAGGATTAGTTAAGAAACCCACAACTGACAACAACTGTTTCATGAGGTTCTACACTTCTTCCAGCATTTTCCTAAATGAAGGTCTTCAGTGAGTGTGAAAGCTCTCAAATTTCTCATTAGATCTAGGATGACCATATCAGCTGCACCAAAACCATGGCCATACCTAAAATAGTGTGCTCCATTCAAGGAGAATCCAGAACAGGTTGAGCCTGAAGTTTTTCCATTGCTCACACAAACTGAAAATACTGAAAAACAGCTGCCAGTGCACAGCACTGCAGTCAAATATTTCTGCAAGCTTCAGGGGGTTTTCCCTCAATTTTTTATGGTTTGTTTTGCTGTTATTTTGGTTTTGGTTTTAAGATCCATAATTCACTTATCATTAATAGTTAACTTATATTGTTGAACAATTAATTCTTGAGTTCACTTTTTTTTCCCAGGGGAAGTTTGGTCTTCATAAAGATTAGAGCTACATGCATAAATCTGAGATGGGTTCTGCAGGAAGCAGCTGCTCTTCTGTCAGGTGAATTGCAGTAATGAATATCTGCCTTCCAAGGCAAAGCTGGGCAGGGTGTTGTGCAACAGAAGGGGAAATCTACCTGCAAGACCAAATGGCCTTCAATCTAAGTACAGCATCTCCAAAAGATGAAAGTGAGGAGATCAGAGCTTATTAGATCCTTGTCAATAAGGGGGAAATGCATCTGATACTGTTGACAGCAGGGAAAAAAGATGACTTTAATATTGCTCACCTCCCAGAAGCAATCCAGTTAGGCAGGGAACAGAAATATTGGTATGAGCAGCAATGCTACACACTAAGCTGGCCTTCAACTAACTTTGTTTTCCTATAGTCTGCAGGTTTTTTTCATACTTCAGGCACTTAATGACATACAAGCTACCCCCGTATCACAGGGTAACAGACATAAATACGCTTTTTGTGCATGTAGTCCCATTAAACAATCTCATCAGAGCCAATAAAAGAAGTTGTGCCTAATTTTGCACAGGCATTTGTCAGAAAAAGCAATTCTAAACTGTGTATGTGAAAGGGGATTTTACAAGGCCGCTGTTACAGCGAGATCCTTTGGTAGTTGCCTTTCACAACCAATTTATCTTGCATGTCTTGAGCTACTGGATGTCTTCCACTCTTGTCTCTGTTAAGGTTCAGAACACACCTTTTTCAGTAACTTAGTGCAGAACCTCTTCCTCCATAACTGTTTATCTGGCCCTTTACTAGTCTTTCCAGTACCTCTCTCATTCTAGAGCACTAACTTGTTTATGAGCAAAATCCATATAAAAATTTTGAAGAGTAAAATAAGACAACTTGAAATCAGCAGGATTCCTGGTTTCAATTTCAAGTCTTTAAAGTTATAGATGTTTATAAACTATTAGTCATGACCTGGTGGACTATAAAGCAGGCATATTACTAATTAAAAAATACTTGGGTCTGTTCTACTTTCCCCTTTCACAAGCATAGACATCAGTAAAAGGGGGTACATGGGCAGGTGTTGCTGAGTTACTCAGCACAGAGCTCCAGTATTTGCTGGAGGTAAAAACAATTCAACAACCCAAAAAACAATGGGATAATAATCAAATAACTGAGGAGATTTTATATTTTTATTTCACCCATTCAAATTTTATTTTTAAAGGTATTTCAAGCTTAAGCAACTTGTATGATTCAGCTTTCATCCCTCAGCAATGACACTACATTTTTTGGTGGGGTTTTTTTTCCCTTTGCTGGGAAGATGTCACTGTAATACAATGTGAGCCTGTCTGAGTGAGTTACGTGGCAATGGAATTTAGAGCTGGTGCTTAAAAAAGGAAAAATGATGAAAACTATTCCATTAAACTTCGTTACAGTTTTTGCCTTTCATTTAACTGAACTGCGTTTCTTTTTCTCTGTCAGAAATCTGCATTTGGAATCACACAGGGAACACTTGCTTAATTATGAGCTTGAATTTCTCTCTGTCTCTATTTCTTCCTTTTTCTTCCGCTGCTGCTAATTAAGATAAATACGTCAGAGCTGTTATTGCTGAAGGGAAAGCTGTAGCAAGTGTCATTGGTCCCTGTGATATTTCTCAGTTTGCCATGAGCTGTCACCAGTGATTTAGGACCAAGTGCCAAGGATTATATTAATCTTGATGAAATTAGCAAATGCTCTGTGATGTTGACATCCCTTGGTGCGAAATGACATTCCCTGGCTGGACTATCACTGCTGGGAAAAAAATCTGCTTTCTTCCTCAGAGGACAGCAAATGAGGGCATAAGGTGAAGATTTTTTTTCCACAGAAAGGATGAAGGACAAATTCAAGTGTTACTTCCTATAAATATTTAGCCTTTCTTTCAGAACCATTGGTGAAAATCTGTGGCAGACTCTTAAAGGGAATGAGAGAGCTCTTCTGAGGCCAAGGGATGAGAAAAAGAATTCTCTTCTATTTCTGCTTGATAAAGGATCACTGTTATATAAGTAAATGCTTATTCAAGAACAATCATCTTTATAGCTAAAGTATAATAAAAATACATTTTTTTCCTTAAAAGCACACAGCATATCTGCCTGCAAACAGACATGCACGTGTTCACCTATTATACATCTTCCTAATACTTCCCTAGCCTGACTCTGCACGGCAGCCACAGACAGAAATAATGTCAAAAAACCCCACAGCGAGTCATATAATCATAGAACACTTCACATTGGAAGGGGACCTTTAAAGGTCATCTAGTTCAACCTGCAATGAGCAGGGACATCTTCAGCTAGATCAGGCTGCTCAGAGACCTGTCCAGCCTGACTTGGAAAGTTTCAGTGTCAGGATAACCAGCGTTGTCTCGTTGCTTCTTTTCTTTGTTCATTGTCTGTTTTTTCCCAGCCTGACTCAAGACATCTGTAGTCTTTTGTTTAGGCTGAGGGGTAAGAAGCTTCTTTTAATTCTCCACATATAACCTTGCCCAGCCCAGGAGTACAGCAAATAAACCAGAGCTTTGTTGTGCTCAGGTTAAAAGCTTCATTAGCTAGCTATTAAAACATATTTTCTTTGCACTCATTGGCAGACAAGAGGTCTACTTGTGTGGTTTATTCCTCTCTGTGATCACCTGCATTCATTCATATGCTCATCTACACACCTCTAGTAGGTATTTCTACTCGTAGCATGGGCTTATTTGTCGCCTTACACATAGCCAGACACCCATGCTTAAAGAAGGTACTAAATACCATATTGCACACTTCCCACATTGAACCTAAGCCTTTTAAATGTGGTTCTTATATGACCTGACAGATGAATTAAGCTCCAAGGAGCTTGGTTCCCACCAGATCTTTATTCTCACTGAATAAATATGCTCATATTCTAGGACGACTTGAGCTCAAGCTTTGTCCTTAAAAGAACCTCTCACTTCTCCAGAGCTTCAGCTGGTTGCCTGTGAGCATGGCCATTTGCAGGCTCAGGGTTTGCAATTGCTGTGCTGATGCATCTTAATTCTGATGTGACCCTCAGTAAATTCTACAGTTTATGGATTTGCTGCCACTGCAATTTAAAAGTAGACAGTTCTCAGCAAGGTTGAATTATCATGTGTCAGCACAGATTTACACAAGGATAGCTGATAACTTCCTGGCAGAAAAGGAGGAGAAAGTTGTTTTAAAATGAAAGCCTGGAAGTTGTAAGGAAAATGCAGAATCAAGGGAAAGGTACAGATACTTTTTCAAAAGGAACAGAGCACCAAGTCTCGCTTTTACACTTGTGATTTTCATCATTCTAGTATCAGGAGGGATTCTGTGAGTTACTATCCCACCAGCTCAGTCCTCCATAAAAGGCAAAAAGGGTGTTCCTACAGTTACAGGTACCTCTCCTTAACTGCATTCTGGAGCAACTGTTTTCTGCTTCACATCTTTAGGGGAAAAAAAATATGTGAATTATTCTGCATTTTAATATCAAATGGTACTTTAAAAAGTTATCTACACATAGCTTTAGGAATACATAATTTATCATAAAAATTAAAAACACTGTAGTACTTATAATAACACTCTATTTATTAGGAGCCTGAATAAATGGCTTTTAAAAGTTTTTGTGGGGGCTTTAAACTTATAAACACACATAAAATGATGTCCATGTAAAAGCTACAGAATGTGACCACAGAACCTAAGTTAAGCAGATTCATCACATTTAGTAAACAGTAGCAGACAATACTCTCACTTCAATTGTCAGATAAGGCTACCTATGGTACATTAAATCGTTGGACAAGACCCATGACCTATCCTATAAAGTGTATGTACTCTATTGAGTAGTTGCTTCTCAGCTTGATTTTCACTTTAAAAATAGTTAATGGGAAATAAAGTGTCTCTCACCCTACTGAAGGCCTTCTGCTGTGACAGGTTAAGGATACGTGTGTTTCCTGAGTACATTAAAACCAGTGATGATAATTCTTCCTACTTATATGGCTTTAGCTCAAATGAATCGATTTTTCAAAGCTTTGCATTAGCATGGAAATCTGTTCAAAAACCCTAAACATTCAGGGACATTCACATACAGACTCACATGTATACATCTATTTCTTAAACTTGATGTAAACTTATGGATGACTCAATAGCTACACAGAAGTATTTGAAAATACAATTGTCCCATTGTCATACTTCCTCTTTGCAGGGGAAAAATGAGTGCATGCAGCTTTTACAATTCCTGATCAAATACAAATGAATGGATCATGTAAGATTTAGATTGTGGGAGCTAAGTGTTGTTGGAATAAAATCTGCCTAGGAAAAATATTCTCCATAGAAAATAAATCATTGTCAAGAAGACTTCATTAGTAGGGAATGGGATGTAAGAGCTGGCTTGGCAGCCAAATCCTGCAGAATGCTGCTCCGTAGGATTTCCATCCAGTTAAGACCATGCTCCACTACAATAGGTATGAGCAGAAAAATTGTCACCAAAATTATGGTGACATATTTCAGAGATGTAACCCATGTCCAAGACTTTTCATGTTGACAGCCGAGATACTCCAGCTCTTCTGTAGACCTACATACATCCCTAGAAACAGTCACCTAAGATCTCTCAGCAGAGGACTTCAGAAATTGCAGCTTTAATCCTAAGCCACTTTGGAAAAAAGACAAAAACTACTATATATTTGTCTTCTGTTCAGACTATTGATGTTACTTATATACCTCAATCCCAGACTGTTCCTGCTCCAGTGGACACAATGTAAGAGGCAGTTATGGGACAAGCCACTTTTTGCCAAGGTTAATGCCAACACATCAACTGCCTTTTGGAAAAAAATGCTTGCATCAGTTTGGCAAATATTTGGAACCCTGGTCAGCATCCTGTGTTATCTGAGCTGCAAAGGCAGTTAGATACTGTCAGATATAAACTATATGCACAGATAAATACAAACAATTGTCAGTAGTTTTTCTTGAGAATTATAAAAAATGTATTTAAATATAAGGATTTCTTCCTTGCTCTTGCATAGAAATTAGAGGTGACTAGAATTTTCTTATCAGGAAATTGTTTCAATAACCCAACAAAAACTTTGCAATAAATAGCACATTTTTATGGAAAGCAGAATGGATTCTGAAGCAGGATAAGGGAAGATAAAAAGAAAAATTTGCCAGTACATTAAGTATTTCTAATGTCTGCAAATGAGATTGTGCATCAACTTTTACTAGAGAGGATTTTAAAGTCATTTAAAATGTACTCAGCTCTCGCTATCAACATAGCAAGAGCTAAATGCTTTTAAAAAATATGCTATTTCTTAACTACAACTATTGTCAGTCCAATTCTGAACCAGACATTCCATCAATCATTCTATCAGAAGGAAACTCTAAGTGAATTTGAAGACACTACGGAGATAAAAGGGTCTCATGTTTCATTCATGACATTAATATTTATACTAGAACTCTCCTTGTACCCATGGAAAGTAATTAAAGCAACTAAAAGCTATTAGCAAATTCAGTTTATAAAAGACAGATTGTCAAGATCTATTATCTGTTTTATTTGTGCAAACCTACAGCTGTCACAGAGCAGCCCAGCTCGTGGTGCCACACTCGAGGTACAAAAGTTCAAAAGCTACCAGTCATCTCCAAGGCTACATGTCCACGTGCAAGCACATGGGCAGGAAGAGGAGAGCTCCTGCAGAGGCAAGGATGTGCAACACCTTTAGCCACTGATTAGGCTGCACTAACCTGGCTGGCAGCTAATTCTTTAGCCTTCTCAACATCAGTCACTTCCGATTCCTGTAATTGCAGGCAGCAGCAGCGTGGTGAGCCAGCTCCTGCCCTGGCAGCCTGCAGCTCATGCCTGTTCCTGGAGCCACACGCCAGCCCCCCAGCCTGAACAATCCTATGGATTGCTGACTTAGGGGGAGCAGCAACAGTCACTCCCAATGAAGCCAAATCTACCTCGCTGCAGCAGCACCAAGTCCAGCTCATTCCCAACACAGCAAGTACCGTGAAAAGTTCGAGACACATCATGTGAAGTGACAGAACTGAGTTTCATAAGTCACTGTTTAAAAGTTACTTCAAAAAACAGAAAATGGAAGGAAGGAAAGAAAGAAACTTAAAAGGCAATGACAACAAAGGAGATGCCAAGTACTTACACTCCAAAGTGTGTTAGCCACCTGGCCAATCCAAATAATACTTCTGGGCTGTCCTGCAATAACAAAATAACCATATGCAATGGTTATATCTCTGTTATCTGCAAGATAACAATTCCTGAAGATCTCAAGAACTTTAATTACTTAAATTTACTGCTTAGCAATTCATCAGTGAAGCACTAGATCGACCTGCAAAGTCATTTCTATGCAAGTCATTCTCAAAGAACAATGAAAGCTGCTTCTGCTCAGCTCTGAGGAGAGCTTTATCTCTAGTTAGTGACTTCTACTTTTGTAATATGTCACACAATTCCACAGATCATGTGGTGCTTTTATTTATCCCACGATGTACAATCCCAACTATGAGCTCTATCGTGTGATTGCATAAATAAATCACTTCATTCAGGTTTCTGGTGTGAATAATTTGACTTCCATGATTAACATTTTTCTCCCCAAAGAATGGCAAATATTTGCCTTAGGTTCTTTGCTTCTCTTTGTATTTTTTGCTAATAACCAATTTGCTATAAAAGGTATGAAAAAGCAAGGTCATTTTTTTCTTTAAATAAAGTTAATTAAATGTAATCTCTTGCACTTAGCATATTGAAAAAAATAATCAGAAAACACTACTAACCAATAATCCTGAACATGCAATGAAGTTTGCTTATTTTTCAAGCAAAATAATCAAAAAACAAATTCTTCATTTGTAGTCAAATAGATTGGTTAATTAACCAAGGAGCAAAATAAAATAATTAACTACTTGGATTAATAAGATTAGACTTGGACATAAAATTAAATGTGTATTCCATGGGCCATCCAGTCATTTCAAAGTATCAAATCAGTATGAAAAACCTGACCTGGAATTAAGAAGTCATCCAAACAAATTTCTTGGTTAATCTCAAAAAACACAGAATGAAAGCAAGAAATTTAAGGAATTGCTTTGACTTTAATCTGTGGAAGAATTAACATGCTTTCTGAAAAATATATTTTAATGCATGAAAATGCTATTTGTTATCAAAACCAGTTAATAAAATTTTCAGTGAGCTCCAACAAAGACTTCTCAAATATGTTCTCCACTATTAAGTTCATTACTTTGATTTTATAAGACAACAGACAGTAAAATTTAACACACATAATTATTTAAATTAGAAAGCCATTAAAACTTCCATTGACATACCATCTTGGAGTCAGAAGAATATTCTCAGCTTATTCTTTTGAATACCATCCACTTTACCATTCAGTGTTAACTCTCAAGCTATTAACATACTACTCAGATTATTCTGAAATCTTCATTCAACCTACCAGACCTCTACTGAAAAGTTCAGTTCATTTACTTTACCAATGACCGTTACAAACCCTTTAAATTTACCACAGAAAGAGACCAAGTCTTATATTGAGAATACCATTAATGTTCAACTAAATGCTACAAATTACACTATTTTAGCAACAGTAATTACTGTTTCTAACCAATATGAAGGTTTTCATAAAATTATTGAATTACACTATTTTAAGAATAATTGCAACACATCCATCAAGGCACTGCACGCAGCCACTGGGTCCAGTATCATATTGGGCACCACCAGAACTACCTATTTTTGATGACATTCCCAATCCCTTATATCTTGCCAATATGTAGATCTTCCCTGACTCTGCTCTGTCCTTAGCACAGGCTTCAGTCTGTGCTCTGCTTCTACTCTTGAAATTGTCAGCTTGTACGACTTGAATGAATAAAAGAAACACCAAATAATCTCCTATACTATCTCCTTAGACTGGCAACAATGTAAGTGATGTAAGCATGCAATTATTAGTTAATTAATGGGCATTTGTGATTTAGGAACACACAGATCAGGAAAACCCAGTCAATACTAAAGACAGAAATTCTCAAAGAAGATAAGAAGCTGAAACATATGCATCAGGCTTATAGATAAACCAGGAGATAGTTCAGAGCACACATTGATTTGGTCCTCTTGGAGATTTAAAATGTGATACCAACACAACCTTCTTTGCCACAAAATACTAGCATGAGAGGCCCTTCTGCCACCCAGCAGCTTCCAAAAGGATACCTAAGGGGAGTCAAGCAAGTACAAGCAAGACTCAGAGGATAACTGTTGCTTTCCAAGAAATAATTCCTTGTGAGCAGACATGGTTCCCATATATACACACAGAGGACAGACTGTTCTCTCTGAAAGTGTAATTACAAATATACTGCATAGGATCTCTGAGGAAAGTATCTTCTTCCCTTCCAAACATGAGAGACTTAAATGAATGAAACTTGCTTTTAGAGAAGTTGAGAACTCTGAAAAATATGTCTGGAACATCTGAAAAATCCAAACATTTATTTAGGTGTCTATGTTTGTGAGATCTGGCAGCAGACTTGATTTTTTTTTCCCCCCTGTGCTTAAATTTTTAAGCAATAACAAGTAAGAACAAGGAAAAATACATGAAGAAGAAAAGACCTGCCCGTTGCCCGTTTCCCACAGTTCTGCTCCATGAAGCAGCTGGCAGGCTTTCTGATCACAACTAGAACACAACAGAAATATGTTTTTTAGTCCAGCTCTACCAGGACAGAAGAGCATGAGAGAAGCCCCCTCAGGAACAGTGACTGGAAAAGAAAAAAAGAAAAAAAAAAAGCTTCAGATTTTAAAATCAGGTGTTTTTTTTAAAAATTCATTGTTTTTTTATACTTGCAAACTTCTTTGCAAAAGCACACACATATTGTTACAATCACAGCTTATGGTACAGAGTGATTTTACCTTTGAGACACAGATTATCATGGCTCTAGGAAAAGAACAGAGTCTAATTTTCAGAAGAAGTGAACACACAGAATTTCTGCTGAAGTCAAGTATAGCTGGGGGCACTCCTGATCTCTTGAAACAAAATATATCATACTCAGCCAATGTTCATATTGTTTTGCCTATTTATGCATAAAGAAAAAAGCAAAAGGACTATTCCCATAGGATGAACTAGTTTTCTTTTAATATAAAAGAGAAGGCTCATTTTTAAAATTTTTTCATGTGAAGCATAGACAGCCAAATTCCAAAGAAAAGTCAGAATTCCCTTGAGTACAGTTACCTGAAAGAAAAAAAGTGAAAAACCTCCCCTTCATTCTAACTGTTCAGTCAAATCTAGGAAGTGATAACACTGCTCAAATCCTGTGTTCCCACAGGAAGCCTCTACCCTTAGCACTGGCTGAGAATCATTGCTCTGTGAGGCTCAGAGAAAACACTGCTGAGAGCTCCTACCCCAGCAACCACTCGGGGCTGGGCTCTGGGTGCTCAGGCTGCACCTCTCAGCCTCAGCTCAAGTGCCAGCCTTGGCTGCCAACACCTGCAACTCATCCTTCCTGCCAACAAAGCACTGCTCACTATCTTGTCAGATCAGACAGCGAAGCATCAGTACTATGACTGCCATTTACATCAGGTTTTTTAAGCATTATCAAAGCTGAGATGCTTTTTACTGTGACCCACATATTGCCAGAAAGTGTCTAACTAGGGCACAGGCTCTTCTCAAGTATCCTTGCAGGAGGAGGTATTATTTCAATAATGACATTAGTAATTCCAGGTGTATCACCTTAATTGGAAGAGAAGGAATAAGGTGAGAGCACTACATTTTTATGCTTGTTAATCTTCAGTAAGTAATGCCTGTTTCTGCAAGGTTGAATAAAACAGAAGATTTGGATTTTAGATAAAAGCAGCCAGACAGAATCACTAAAACCAGAAAATATTGAATCGAATCAGCAACTACCTTTTGAGTTTTCATCCAACATAATAAAAGTATTAATTTGGCCATTAAAAACAACAACAAAAAATCACCTGGAATGCTTTTTAAGATTATTTAAGATGAATTGGTAAACATTTTAATTCATGTTCAGCTACTTGGAAGTAGGAAGAACACAAGCCTTATATTTCTAGCACATTATAGCAGGATCTGCTGGGGGCAGGGGAAACAGGAACATCTCCCTGTTCTCTTGACCAGGTTCAAGGTGGGACAAGAGGGGGGCACCATGAACTGAGTGACACATAAGGGGAGAAACTGGGCCACTCGGAGGAGCAAGAGAGATCCTCCACCTGGCTCTCCTTGCCCACCTCTCTCCTCTGCCACCTCAGAGGAGCACATACTTTACCCTCAGTTTAATGCACAGAGGGATGCTGAGGGAATTTTTCAAATGGATCCCCACATCTTTCCAGGTTGGCAGCAGAGAACAACGAAGCCTTTTCAAAAGATTTATTTGTTCAGATGGCATAAAATGATGGTAGAAAGCTAAACCTGAATGTGTTGAGGGACTGCTAAGTAGACTGCAGGTAGTGACTTCTAATGTTCCCAAGGTCATACTGTTCAGAAAGAACAAACTTTGATTTCAACAATTGTTTAATTTTCAATAGATTTTGCAAAGATTATATGATTTGATACTTCCAGACACCTACCACCTCCTATTGCTATCAGGCTCACTGCATTCTCACTCTGGATAAGTCCTGGAAAATCTTAAGTATGGAAATTTCTGATCACCTATACTTGGACTGAAATCTCACGTAACAAGCTCTTCACTTAATTCCTGGAGAACAACCATCAAGCTCAACCAATCACTAATTGTTGGGATCTTATAACACATTTGTTAGAAATTTTCTGAAGGATCTGGATAAGTAAAGAGTAGCAATTAATATGGAGGTGGGTGTGAAATGCAAGTGAAAATCAAAATATGATCCCAATCAGAAAAGTACAAGTCAGTACATGTTTTATTTCACAGTTCCTGCTGGATTGCTGAAGTTAATTGTATTTTTAGTTCCCATCTTTAACCAGTGAAAAGCTCAATATTAAGTAATTTCTGAACTTTTTTTTTTTTTAATCCCCAAAATCCCGAAGTTTCACTGTTAAAAACTCATGGAACTTCTTTTTTCTCTGTCATTAGTGTAAGTGAGAACTTTCTGTCCATAGAATTGGCAGTTGTGATCCTCTGCTGATTGCTCAGCTTTCTTAAGCACGAGTCCCTTAGGAATCCTTCACATGGTTATTGTGTGAAAGAGGATGCTGCATTCAGAAAGACTAGGCTCCTTTGCAAGGAGTAAGGAAACTGAGCAAAACTGGTACTTGTGCAGAAGTGCATGTAAAGGTAGCCTTTATTTTTATAGCTAGCAGTTAGTGCACATAATGTGTAGTAATGGAAACTGTCACCTCAGTATATTTTCCTCCTTAGTCCATTTGCTTTCAGAATGGAAGATTTTTTTGCAATATCAACTTCAGATACCACTTCTCTAGGGTGTCATTTTTCCTCACTGCATGCCAATAAACTTGGTAAGCTGAGTCTAATAACTAAACTCACCCAGAAATGTGCAAAAGTAGTAAGAAAGGTCAAGTCCTAATTGGGCATGTGTTTGAATAAGGACAGAACATGCACTATAAACACCTTTACAGAGGCTGAAAGGAGCTCAGTCTACACAGAGCACAAGCCAGAGGGTATCAGTAGCTTCTCCTCTACTATCCCTGAAAGTCTCTTCCTTCCAACCCATCCCTCCCCAGTTATTAGCTCATGCTACATCTATACAAATACCAATTTAAAGAGCATTTTACTAGAACTTTGAAAACACAGACATCAGGATTTAAGTCTGATAAAGTGAGCTCTGCATTCAGTTAAACTCTTGCTTGGGGCATTTTCAGTGACTAATAACTAGGCAGTGATTTCTATATTTGCATTTGCCTAGAGATGAGGGAGAAAACACTACTCACTGCACAGTGCACACGGAAAGTGATGTCTTGTAACTGCCAGCATCCCTCTCCCTTTAGCCTTGAGTTATGCCCTACACAGAGGGCACAATGGCTGTCAGCAATGGTGCAGATAGTAGCTAATGCAAAACATTAGCAAAGATGTAATTTTATCTTACCATAGTATGTGAAGACTTGCAGAACTTGATTTCCAAAAGGGCTGAGATAGTAATCAACTCATGTCCATTTACACTGCTCAGTTATGAACATTTCTGTTGTGCCTTATTGAGATAGAGGATAATTTAGCAGGCTCCAGATCACTGGTTCAGTTTGTTATTTAAAATTAGTACTTAAAAATACATTTGTGTTGAACATTTCTGTTGGATCTGAAAAGTCTGGTAGTGTGGTTCTGTTGGCAAGGGCCTTGCAGGATTTAAATTGATTTCTGAGATATATGTGCCTTATCAGCTAATTTATATTTTTTGCCTGGTTTGCTTAAGGGCTTTAATTGAGTTACTGTGCAGCATGCTCCAGAAGTGTTCTGTTTGAGGCTATACAACTGCATCATGTTGAGGAAATGATATTGTGTCCAGTTCCTCAGTCTGCTGGGAGCTGTTTTACTCAGTGCCATGGGCTCCCTCTCCCTTGCTCATGGGCTCACCAAGCCCACCTGCTAGGTATTGCAGAAGAGCCGAGGAGTCCCAGCAATTAACTGGAGAAGCCATACAAAGTTAAATCTTGCCTAGACAACTGCCAGCTCCTGCCCTCACACATATTCCCCCCAATCTGTGCTGTTTTATCCTGAAGTCCTAGGAATCCCAATTGTAAATCGTGTTCATTACCTCAGCTGTTTGCTCCCAGAGAGATCTGTTAACTCTGGCTTTCTAACCTAGTTGAAAGAGCCAAGCTAATCTCCTGGTTCTGTGCAGGGTGATTCCCACACGGTGTTATTCAGGTTTTGGAGATTCAGGTACTAGACTTGGCATCTTCTTTTCAAGTTCAACTTTTAGGCCAGATATGTACTGTCAGCTTCAGAAAAAAATAAACCCCGTGTTGTACTATGTCTGTCCACCTGGTGACCCAAATGTTTGCCATAAAAACAAACAAACAAACAAAAAACACCCTACCATTTTGATGTGACAGTTATGTTATAATGGCACAGGAGCTCCTGGAGGTAAATGTCAGCATTTCCATTAACAATCCACAGAAGTACTGATGTGAGATTAGCTGACTTCTGGTCATGGAGCCAGCTGGTATCCCTCACTCTTCAGCATCAGCAGTCTCAGCAGATGCACGTTGGACTCAGTGGATGTAACAATTCACCTTTAACCTCCCATCCAGAGCCTGGCTCCACCCCCAGCCAGTCTGCAGGACACAGGCACTGCCACAGTCTGTCCAGGTTGGTAGAAGGCCTTCAGAATCTAGAAATAGCACACCAAGCTGTTTGACAAATCCTGACTTTGCACTTCAAATGTTATCGATACTTGGCAGCAAACTACATGTAATTACCAGTCTCTTCCTTTAAAAGCAGATAGATTCTTTTAGTGAAACAACAGTCCCGCTGCTTTGAAGGATTCAGAGCAAGATGAAGCTGGCACCTAATGATAATTTGAAGCAGCCTCATTGCACCTGCTTGGCAAAGCTGTTCAAAAGCCCAGTTTCATTTCCCTCTCTGATCAGAGGATTGATGCTGCTTTCAAGCCATAATATGCATTTTGCTTTTTGATGATGCAATGAAGAAGTTTATGTAAATAAGTAAAATGTGATGTCTTTAGAAACCATACCTTTAGAGAAGGGAACTCTAAGATCACTTTGTAGGAAGCTGGAAAGTCTTTGAACTGTATCATGGCACCCTTTCATAATGGAATCTAAGATACATCAAGTGCCAGAGATTAAGGTTTCAAAGTTTAAAAAAAAGAAAAAGGTAATTAGATTTGTAAAAATGTTTGTGAGAGATTATGCAGTAATGTCACACTGGTTTTTACTCAATTAATGTTTCATTAAGGCATATAAAATTTGCCCTCAGTCTATCCATCAGCACTGTTATCTTCAGCTAGGTAGGAGCCTTGAAAGAGACAGCAAGAAGGTTCTGAGCTACTGGAGGTTCAGAGATGCATGAACAAACAAACCCCACATAAACCCAAGTGCCAAAAAATAGCTGGCACCAGAGAAGTAAAACAAGTCTGGGTTTAAGAAATCCAGATCATGAACTGCTGGTAAGCAGAGACACACTCTGCTCTTTAACATTCAGCTTTCAATATGGATGAAAATTCCTTAGAGTCTAATCTTTTTAGGAAACTGAATTATCACAGGTTTCTTTCATAACCAATGTGGCAGATGGCTTGGTTTTCCTAGATAGATGACAGCATTAGAAACATTTTGAGAGTCATATATTCACACAATGTTCCAGCACTCTTTATAAAGAAAAAAATAATCCATTTCCTATACAAGCTTCTAATAACTTCTCATAAAATAAACAAAATCAATTGTTAGCAACTGATCTCTAAAAGTAAATTACCTAAAATAATTGTAATTTTACTTTAATCCACATTAAAACTTCTATCTTGGTGTGGATTCCTTTTAGGTTCCACATACAGTGTTTATTTTTTAAAAAAATAAATTCTTGGTAATTAAGTGACACTTCATTTCTATGTCTTAAATTCTCATCACCACCCATAACATTTTTCCTATATTTTAAATAGCTATATTTATTCCAAGAGAGTCCTAAGGTGTTTTCTTACCTACCCTTTGGAATGAACAATTTTGAAATTGGGTTGCAGAGCACTGGGACAGGCTGCCCAGAGAGGTTGTGGAGTCTCCTTCTCTGAAGACTTTGAAGACTCATTTGGATGTGTTTCTGAGTGACCTGCCCTAGATTTTGTGGTGCTCCTGCTCTGGCAGGGAGGTTGGACTCAAGGGTCTCCAGAGGTCCCTTCCAACCCCCACCATTCTGTGATTCTGTGATATCAAGTTAAACCTTCAAAGAAGGTCTCAAGGTTGAGCTCCACAGTCCAGTGCCCAGCCTGTCAGGGCCAATACAAACAAACTTCGAAACACTGCTCCTCAAGCCCATCCTCAGGATATTTGCTGTGTATAAACCTGATGCAGTTTTGAATTGCAGTTTTTAAAATCTGAATCCTAACACAAGAAGAGGATACAGACCCAACAATCTGTGCTACACGTGGTAAATCCCCATGCACAAAAATGCCCCTCTAAGGCAACTGCTACCACCACCAAGAGGGCACTGCCTGTCCCTGCCACTCCTTTTCATTTACCTGGTGTTGCTCTGATAGATAAGGCAAAACACCCTCTAGTCGCCTCAGGAGTTCAGATGTACAGATCTGACATGGAAAGGACTGGGAGGAGAGGGGATAAAAGAGGGTTAACTGGCATCCTGTCAGATCAACATGGCGTTTGGCATAAACTGGTTTTCACCTCCTCAAGCAACAGATTCTGAGTTGTATTGGCACAAGGCTGTGCATAGCCATAATTATATGAGAGGAGAGTTTAATTTTCAGCTTTTAGTAGAAAATTTGCTAATTTGCCATACTTTCTTCTCATGGGTATTTGCTTTATAGTTCAATAATGTCAGGGCACAGGTCAATCACTAGTGCTCTGCAGAACATTTACCATGAGACTACTAATTAAATTAAACAATTTACATAATCTCACTTTCCAGTTCTCAACCTGAGCACAAAGGCAAAGCAAAGAGAAAGAAATCAACTTCAAAATAAATGCCTCATAATTAAAGTTTAATTTTCACAAACATAAAGAAAGTTAACAGTGTTCACTATCTCAAATGAAGAAGGCAGTCTATTCCCTTCATGCACGTATGCACATCAACCATTACATTTTCATGTTAATACAGCACTATCAGTTCTCATATGCAAGGACTCCAGTTGTCATTCCAAGAATCATCTCCAACATGATCCCCTCTACCTCCATTTAGTAGAGTTTGTGCACCCTTTACATTCAAGGAAAGCAGGGAAGAAAAAAAATAAAATGCTTTGGTTAATTTGAGCAGAGCTAAAACACACCATTCTTTTCAGGCATTCATTAAAATAAAGATACAACAATAATGCTGATTTGATTTCTTGCTTTCTGCAAACAGTTTTGTAAGTAGAGAGAATAAGTTAATAGATAAAGTCACTTATAGGAAAGTTACTAAATGGCAGAGACAGGGAAACATTTCACCAAACCACAAGACTACAATGTGAAAGGCAGCAGGGTCCCCTGACTCAGACTAGAAGTGCAGCCTGGATGGATGTGTGCTGTTGGAGCATGATATTCTTGCAAAGCACAGCCCTCATAGCACTGTACAACTCCTTGCTGCAGGGAAAAGTCTGGAGTATCACCTGCTTAATCAACCAGGTCATGATAGGATGAAACCAGAATAAATCCACCAAATGCATTTTTCTAGAAGGACAGTTCTGCTAATATGCTCACCCACTGTAACTTTCCAAATCAATATAAGCAGCCAGACATAAAGCTTTTCATTGCAGATAGAGACTTGCCTTCCAGGTCAGAGCCACGAATGTGGCACAGAAGTGAAATAAACTGCAGAGGAGAAGCAGAGTTGTGCAGGAACATTTTCCGTGTTGATTATGACAAGTTATACACAGTTTGCCTGAGTAAGAAAAGCCAGATTCAATAAAGCCACAACTTTTCTTACCTTTCATTTCCAAATCTCTAAACATGGACTCAGAGCAGCCCTAACCCCTACACAGATCATCAGTGCAATGGGGATCCCCAAAACTTTGAAATCCTCAGCAGGTTCTTATATTGATACAGAATTGGGCCAATGAAATCTAAAGACTGATTAAAAAATAATTTCAAGCCAAACCAACAAAACAAGTCCACCAGGAAGAGCTGGAACAAAGATCAAAATACTTCCAACATCAAGCAGCTTGAGGTTTTTATGCAAGAACAATAAAATAAGTAATTCCTCAAAACCTAACATAAACTTTACTTATTTCACTGAGGCAAAGCTTTGATTTTTCTTTCCAGTTCAGTCCATTCATACCATTTGAAAATAAAAGTCTGTGTTCCATCCTTTGGGGATGCACAGTTATGGATTAGGAAATTATACTGTAATGTTCCCTACTGTATGCTTCTGGTGCAGCAGTCAGCCTTTTTGCTGCACTTCATCTTTAGCCTAACTACAGCCCCTGATAGAATTCTGCATGAGTTCCTGTTAAAAAATAGTGGCAATAATTTTTTCTCCCAAAACGCAGGTAGGAATTCAGTCAGCTGTTTTAAAATTTATGAAAAGAAGCAGTAATTTAAATGGGAGATGGGAACAATTTTATTCCCATTTCAACTAATGCTAATGCTCACATTTTAGTTATTAAAATTAATTTGCTTCAATTATATTAAAATCAGTGGAATTGTGTGCCACTCTATTGATTGATAATACCAATAAGCATTAAGGATGATATTTGAAACCTGTACCCACTGTAAGTAGGAAACATAAATGCAGCCACAAAATGAGGAACAGAAAAAGGAAAAGAAAACTCATCCCTTTCATAGATTAAAGTAGAAAAATACACAAAAAAAACCCCTGTAATCCAAAAACTGAACTCCTGTCCACACTGTTGGGGAATCATGTCCATTGATACTGATTTCATACCCTCAGACTTGCCAGAACCTAGCCAGATCTCTAACTTAATCTCCTAGAAAGTTCTCGTGTTCACCTTAAGACACAGAGCTCGTGAAATGCTACTAAGCACTTTCTTTACATCAGGTAAAACCAAAGAACCTTTTTCACCCCACTGTCATTGCAAAAAAGCAGAGATGTAACTCCTCAGAAAAATATATGGGTAGGACTGCAGAGCAATGCTTGGAAAACATGTCTTCATCATCGTGGCAATCTTTACAGGAGCTCTGATTGATCTTATTTACAAAAGGCTTGCATGGATCTACTTTTACTTAAGGTTGGAAAGCCTGTAACAGGAGACTATAAAGCTAAAATTCTTCAATATTGTGATCAATTACAAGCTACCTTACATTCATCACAAGTGACAGTTTTTCTTTGAGCTGATTCTAAGCCCTTCATCTTCTAGATTTCCCTTCTTTTTTCTTTTTTTAAATATGTTTATTGAACAATTCAAAAACCTTCAGTAGAACACAGAGAAGAAATGAGCTGATAAAGTATTTGGGCATTCAGGCAAATCCAGCTGAAAACTGAAATGCCTCCTCATGGATGTCATGATCCTTTTCCATTCTGACATAGCATGGAACTGAATATATAGGAAAGCCCTGCCACAGAGCTCATTAGCCCTGAGAAGACCCTTTATTCAATGACAGCTATAACATAACACCAGGTACAGACTGTTTAAGGAGGATGATATTATGGGCCAAGTAGTCACATCCTCAATAGCATTCCATCTTACTGTCTTTTGAGCAGCAGCCCTATGGACATCCACATTACTGTGAGGTAGGAGCAGGCCCCTACAGACTAAACTGGGAAAATGATCACAAACCTTTTCAAAATACTTGAAATTTAGCTGTTGAACAGGTTTTATGTGACTGAGATCTCAGCCCTGTAGTCTCAAGGTGCTACAGCAAAGCAACAGCCAGTTATACACATCCTCATCATCCATCCAGACCAAGCAGCAATTTCTCAGCTTTCCAACACTCCAGCACAAGTCCCAGCAGTTCACTGAACACAGTGCAGCTCTTCATCATCAACTGAGTATGTGAAGAATGAAATGCAGGATCATTGGATTCAAAGGCAGCAACACTTGCCATCTACAGCTCAAGAGACTCTCAAGCTGTAGAGACTCAGAACCAAATAAAGACAGTTCCGTTTACCCAATGACTTACACAGCCTTGAAAGAATGCATGGGACTTTAAATACACAGGGTATGACACCAGTCAGAATGTTTTCACTGGAAGACAGCAAAACAGGAAGAAGCTTACAGATTGCCTGAATGATTGAGAACTTGCTCCTCTATGTTTTCATACACTTGTAAGCCAAGACAGCCTTTAAACAAAGTAGTAGTCCAGAATTTAGAGTTTCAGTGCTTAGCATTCATTAACTAAATTGTGATATTTTATTTTAAAACATTTTTTAAGTATGCAGGTTGTTCCTAAGCAACATTGGTCCCTCAGTCCCTAAAGCTGAGAAAAGAGCTGCTAGAATGTGAGCTTCCCCTTTGAAATGATCATTTATTGCATATGGGTTTTCAGGCATGATAAATTATTCCAGTCCTTATGTTAGCATTTACCCCTATTTTTTGTTGCCCTTTTACTTCTTCACAGCAGTCTTAGAGGAGCTCTCTTTAGGGCTCCAGTATTATATTGTAAACTAATGTAGACATTTGCAAGCATTTTCATTTACTTGTAGTGTGAGTTATGGACCCCTCCAATGATATGAATGGCCAAATGAGATGGGGTCAAAGAGAGTTTGCAAAAAGCTAATGCATATCATATGCTAGACTACATATGAAAATTAACTGCTATCATTTTCCAAAATACTACTTTAACAAAAATATTTTTATCTTCTGCCTTTGGAGAGGACAAGACAGTCAATAATACTGTGGGGGATTCATCACACAATAGGCAGGCTTTTTTCAAGCTAGGAGCTTGCTAATGAAAATATAACAGAATGATCTGTACATTTTAATGGACCTTGAACAAAGAGTTGAGCTTTCCTTTTTTTTTTTTTATTTTTTAAACACCACATGAATTTTTATTAGTATATTACTCCAGACTTGTTTTGAGTACTTGGGGGTCACCTTCTTTGTTGGAGCCTGCATAATGGCAAAGAGGGCAAAGTGGAGTAGAATGAATAAATAATGCAAGATTACATTGTGACTTTCAAGGACAGGGACTACAAATAAAGTTGGGGGTTGGTTGTTTTTGTCTTTTTCCCCTTTCCCAGGTTTTAGCTTTTTTTTTCCTTTTTTTTTTGACATGTCAACACCTTATGCCCTGTTCTGCATGGAAAGCATCTGTCCAACTTTGGCAATGGTGATGCATTTTTTTTAAAAAGAAAAAGATTATAGTTTGTTGTCAACCATAAGCAGTCTGGATAATTCAAGCTTCAAATTAAGTTTGCCTAGGGGTACCAAATAAGAACTAATGACAGCTTAATTACAGATCTCATTAAACATTTAACCTTATCACATTAAGTAAAGCCCACATTCTTCAGTTCAGCTGGTAATAGTCAGCTAGAAGAAAAAACAAAAACATAACAAAACAAAAAAACTAAAACAACATTCCTTGAGCATAAAAGCAACATACCCCAAAAGAATTAGGGTTTTGTGCAAAAAAAAAAAGTTGTTATACCACTGATGTGACCTACAGGTGTGTAAAACTGCCTCACTGCAACTGGAAGGATCTTGTAGCAACAAACATGAGTCAACCTAAAATGACAAAGTGCTGAGCACCCTTGGCTAATGCTGAGGCATGTTTAGATTAAGGTCCAGAGCACCCAACAAAATGAATTCCTGATGTCACAGACAGGTACAGCTCAGAGCTAAGGGATGCTCTGTGCCCTGACTTAAACATTCCTT
>NW_009954140.1:1824513-1867720 GCF_000747805.2 Chaetura pelagica | reverse complement strand
AAGAAATATTCAAAAAGACAATTCACTTCCAAGAGCATGAAGCGTTTTCAGAGCCTGATAGAATCTCAGGACCAGGGAAAAGGAAGGAAGAAGCACATAAGGAAGTGGTTTGGCTTTTAAAATAATAATCCAGATCACTAACATCCCAGCTGTCTCCATGGCAACTGAGCTGGATCACTTTTGAATGTGATTGTGGATTGTCAGTTTTAACCCTCATGAATAAGAGGGCATTGGAGAAACCTAGTTATAGGCGTTCAAATCTGGTTTTCAGCAAGGAATTGATTTAATGTGCAGTTACTTTTACACACTAATATAAAAATTATTCTTTTATTTATTATTTGAACCAATATATCTGCAGAAGAGACACTCCCAAAAGGCTGAAAGAAAACAGTAATTTTTTTTTTTTCAGAGCAACTAGCACTGGAATGTGAGAATCCCAGTAAATATGGGCTTAGCTAACTTTTCAAGGACTTTTTAGAAATTCATTTTGCAGTCATCTGAAAAGCAGAACTTCTCCCAGAGTTAGTTACATAAACCTCAGGCAGAAACAATACTGAGATACCAACTGGATGAACACAGACCACAGTGTATTTGCCATAGAGCCACAAACAAACCCAAGCACCCATCATGAGTTTGTACCAGTAGTTATAACAATGACCTTGTGTTCTACTAACAACAGGAGTCAAAAAAATTTTGGCCCAGGTTAAGGCCAAGCATCCACCTGTGTGTATCCAAATCAAGGTCAATTGATCTCCAGCACTCAGTTGTTTCTGATGTTCAGCCCTCAAAGTCCTAGTGAGGAAAGGAAGAAAAAACCACAAGAAATCCTCTCACCCCTCTACAACACTAGGTAGAGAAGACAGTTCTGTGTTCATCCTGCCTCTGCAGCCTGAAAGTTCACTGTTTCTCTAAGTACATATAGCAGTACCAGAAGGGAAGGCAAACACAAATACAATGAATAGAGGAGAGACAAGAAGAAAATGTTTGCCTGACACACAGGATCAGACAAGCATCATAGGCAGGTATCAAGAGATGCAGAAATGGAGTTTAGACACACAGTTTTTATGGCAGCAAAAAAAAAAAAGGACATTTCCTCAATCAATACAGAAGGACAACCAGGCACAGCTCCTTGGGATTGCCCCAGGACCACCTGGCTGAACTCCACACCACATGGATCATCCGGTGCCATCCTGAACAACCATCCACAACACGATGTCTGCAGATAGCACAGGAAGGAAAAAGTGGCCACAATGAAGCATCCCTTATTATGAAACACTCTTAAATAATAAGAATTCCCATATACTATTAAAAATTGTGACATTGAATCATATTACCAATAAAAAACACATTTCTGTTTGTTTGTACATTGGCAATAATTAATAACAGTTTTATTTAAATTTAAAAAAAACCACAACAAACCTCTATTGATTTAATCTCCAGGACCTCTTGTTAAATCAACATGCATTTTAGATCTATGGATTTTATTTTTCACAAAATACAAGAATTTTAGTTTTCCTATTATTTCCAAGCACCAGGTATTTTTGTCCTACACCATTTTTACTCCAACTGAGCTCAGCTGAGTTTGACAGTATTACTTTTAATTTATATCAGTATAAGTTGAAGACTAATCAGGCCTGGAAGACTGATATGGAAAAAATTAGATGTGCAGCTGTGGTTTTTAAGCTAATGCTTTCTGAATTACAACAGACATTATGACAGTACAGGGTAAATGTGTTCCCTCACCTTGCCTATGTTAATATGTTCCCTTGATTGTACTATACACGTCAAACTGTAGACTGCCATGAGAGAACAGATTAAAATGCACAGTTGTGAAAAGGTCCACAGACTTCAAAAAGTACAATTGCATTTTTAATTGTCAAATCTGCTGCAGTAGGGTTAAATCAGAAACCTGTCACTCATTTCAAGCTACAAGTGATGGAGACACAAAAAACGTAACAGAAAAAAACAGTGAGACTACAATAATGTGGTACTTCAAGATGAAGAGCACATTTTACTGTTTCTTTTTAAATGTTTTAATAAGTGCAGGTCAAATTCTGAAAGGTTCTGAGCATATTTGATGACATATCCCTTAGCCATTGGCACACATGGCTGAAAAGGGCAGTACGTTCTTCATAAGAGGGAGACTTAAAATAAGATTAGAGTTAGATATGAGAGAATTCCCAAATGAGGGATCTCTCATCTAAAACAAGATCCACTAAATTGGCCATAACGTTTCTTGCTGCAATCTGCCTCCTCTCACTTCAGGGACTGATCCAAATACATATCCAAATATCTGGTGGAGAAATGTGAGACCACTAGGATAGTGTTTTTTTTGTGGCAAGTAGAGCTCAGGCACAGCAGAATCCTGCCACAGGTCAGAGCATGTCTCTATCAGCAGTGTCAGTCCTTGCTTTGCTCTGGCCATGTGTTAGCTATTGGAAATCTGCTTTGCAATCAAACATTTTCTCCTTTAGGAGAGAAAGGTAGCCCAGTTTTATCCTTTTACTGTCAATATGAACTAGGATCAGGTTTCTGGTTTGCCAGATTTTCATTTCAGCAATTCATTGAACATCTCTCTTCCTTGGTTTCCTGGAAATAGAGTTGGGATTTTTCTGGTCTGTGAAAACAATCAAGATTTATAGCTATCCATCTTAACTTGGTCTTGACATTGATGGGAATTGCCTGATTTCACTCCACTGATGTAAAAATTTCTGCAGCCATTTGTAATCAGGTAGGCATCTGTCCTCAGTTATAGCAGACTCCTGGTTTGCTTCAGCAGTGTAAACCAGGCTCAAGGAAGAGTCCAATATTTCAAATCATAGCTTATGAATTCATCAGTATGAAAGGCCATTATCAGAAAACCCACAGAACATGATGGGGCTGTGGTACACATCAATATTACAGTAATTCTGCCATGATTAAGTGCAAACTAACATCAGCCAAGTTTGCCTCACAGTCAATCATTTGGGGCAAAAGGTGACAATAGGGCAAAAATGAAAATATGCTGTAGGCATCTTGTCAACCTTAACAAAATGCAATTAGCAAAACTGCCTTTTCTTGCTTCAGAAGTGTCAAAATTTATGCTCTTTCTAGACTCATTACTTTTAAAACACTGCCATCACCACATGGCAGTCTGTCATTTTATACCACTTGTAAGGAAAACATCCTTTGGCCTATGCTGAGGAATGAGCAGCTGTAAGAGTTTCTGCTCTTCTTGCATCTCTTTGCAACTTCACAAAGTCTGTGCCTATTTAAAGAATTTAAAAATCAAGTCCACTTTATTTTCTCAAATGAATTACCCTGAAAATATCCTCTGTAAAAAGTAATTGAACATGCCGCACAGAATTATTTAAGACTACATTTCTTTTCCAATTACAGCTTGGTAGATTTGCTTTATATGACATCTATAGACAACATAAAAAACCTTCATTTTAATCAAATACCACCTTAATGTTGATGGAGCCTAATTGAAATCCACAGTGTTGCAAATTATATAGTACTTATCCTAGGAGTAGAATTATCCTAAAACTACAGAAGAGATGTCCATGTAGAACTGCCAGAAAAGCTCACCCTTTAATGTGCAGCAACACCAACAGCTCACAGGTGTTATAGATTAATCTGTCATTTTTCTGGCAGCTTTGCATATTAATTTATGGTATGGATTGTGCAGAGCACTGGGGTGTGTAAGGGTTAGTTTTGAAAATGAAATCAATTAAAAATATTTTAGCAATACTTGTCACCTTTTAAACTTACTTTGTACTGTCTGGAGTTCTTGCTTTTAATATTTATTATTTTGTTTGTTTCTGCTATGACTTATTCGTATGGGTATCTTAGAGACATAAAATACTATAACATTTCATCTACATTCCACATAACAGCTTCATAAAGTCTGCCTTCTAATACTGCTCATCAGGAATTAGAGAGCTCAGGTAAAATCTCATGTAAAATGTCATCCCCAATTCTTTATTTGTTTTCAAGTGTCTTCTAATTAAACACCGAGGTGTGAAAAATGACAAAATCACCTCTTTGTGGATCCCTGAATGCAGTTGTGATTAAATCTTAAATAAACAGTTGTCATTTTAATCAACAGCATAAACTCCTGAGAGCTGAAGCAGGAAGCAATGCACAAGACACACCCTCAGCACAATGCATCCTTTACAGGTTTCTCAAGGATGCTGTCACCAGGCTCTCTGCTGTGCAAGAGTAAACAGACCAAGCAGGAAAGACCTAGAATTCAGAACCGAAAATGAGCTGAAGTTGCTGGTAGCTTGTTCTCCAGAAACCATGATTTAGTATAAGTTTCATGGAATATCTGGCATCTGCATACTCTTGTCAAAACATAAACTGATTTCTAATTGAATCTGCCAGCAGCCTGAAATAACAGAGATGTAAGTTCTTCCATCCATCATGAAGATTAATAAATCTTACAGCTGTTGAGAAGACACAGATTTAAAGAAGAGCATTATTTGATTCCCAGTAAATGGGGAAAAAAAAAAAAGGGGGGGATATCAAAAGAGGAGTCTTTTGTCACAGGTGGGTGGAGCTTGACAGCATTCATCAAACCCTCATAACTAATTGGGACAAAGATAATGAGTAATTCAGGACAAAGGTGGCACAGGAGCAGACAGAGCTGCACGAACAAATACACATCTGCCTTGTGTATGTGCACGAGCAGTGTTAGATGCTGTTTTGTTCAGACATGGACTAGCTCTCGTTTACAGACCCTATCACACTATTGCAATAATCAGGCAATTTCTCAGACATGACTCCCTCTGCCCCATCTTTCATTCCACTCATTATTCTACAAAAAACATTAAACCAAAGAGCAATCAGATCAGCCACTTGTTTCCTCTAGAAAAATATGGCATCATAGCTTGAATACAGATATGCAAAAATGATGTATCTCTGTAGCATTTTGCCTTAATTCTGCAATCACTTCTCAACCAATATGAAGTTCTTGGTAACATGAGCTCTATTCCAAATACATCTGTTAATGCTACCTCTATGAATGGCAGAGGTATTAACACTGATGAACTGCTGATTGTTTTGCCTATCATGTCCATTTTGTTAACATGCAAAAACAACTGCCCTTATTAATGCCTGGTTTTGAGTTGCTGGCTTGTCAGTAAATCAATATATTGTATTTTCTAGGACTGAGGAGTCTGAATAGTATCATGTAATTCTCATGCAAGCAAACTAAGTGTAAATAAGGTACTAAAGCAGACTATCAATTAAATATATTAAAAAGCCCTTCATCAGTCCCAGTTTTAATATTGGTCATTAGGATTCTAGCCAAGTGAACAAGGCAGGTGATGAGTAATTCCATTTAAGTAACATAAGTGCCATCCTTTCACTTTTACACTCCCCCACAAATAAAGCAAATATACTTGTAGGTTGATCAAAGGAAATGGTGTTCAAAAGAACAACTTTGGTAATTAGAAACTAATGTTCCTACATTGCTTCAGAAAACAACCCACAAATACTCTTTAAAAATCAGCTGAGCTGTGTTCACATGCAATAAGCAGAACACTTTCCATTTAAAATCACCACTGCCCATTCCAGCAGGAACAAGTGCAATTATAAAGGTGTTAAGAACAATCATAACCTGGTTCAGAATTAAATCCATCATCATACTATGGTTAAGGACTGTGAATAAAATAGAAGATGGCTTCTCACATGCCTGATTTGAATCAGTACTTATGCCATGATTTATTTAAACCAAGGAGCTCATTTAGCACAAGTTGATGATAAATGCCCCAAAACCCCCCTCACCAGGTACTTTTGGTAGGTAGGACATTGCTCTGTTAGAATCAAAGGTGCCAACATACCCCAGGGTTACACACAGCCTTCCACAGCCCTCTAACCCATATCAAAATAGTCCAGTAACTTACACATATTAGCAGTAAAAGAGGTTAGTACCTATCCTACAGTTGATGCAAAGGACAAAGAGAGCTGTCATTCTTCCAGGGAAAATAACATGAGGTCAAAATAAACATGAATTACTCAATTTAGAAGAGGTCAGACTAGCCAATCTGAATGCTCCTTCTTGGCCTTAAGATCTATAAATTTTCTCATTCTTAGATTCAGTTTCCTCTGGCCTATATTAAAGTCTACTTGTAAATGTTTTTTTTTTATTATGACAGTGATCATACTGCTAAATGATACAGTGAGCAGGATAAGGTCTGAGGCATCTTTATCTATAAAACTCCACAAGATTTGAGCTTAGGTAGCCTGAGATGCTTAATTACCTACACCAAGAATATTTACTTCACGCAAAAAACAAGGCACTGCCTGAGATGCATGGGGCATGCCTGCCTCCTTCAATCTCCCAGAGCATAGGTGTCTTAAGGTGTCTAATTTTCATCAGCATTCTTTGCAAACCCTGCAATCCCATTGTTCTTCGACCTAGCCTGGGATTGTAAAAATAATGCCATAAAATTGAAAGGATAGAGGCAGTCTGAGAGAAACTGGAACAGTGATTCTGATGCCAGACCCTTGTGTCAACACAAAGGCTTTGTACTGGAAAAGAAAATGAGCTTAGGGTCTTCTTGGTAAAGTTGGTGCCTTCTAAGAAATATTGGTCAGAGGCATACAGGGTTTTTTTATGGATACACGATGGATGCAAAGCAGGGGGATGGGGAAGACATTTACTGAATCACAGGCAACTGGAAAAATCATTATATCATCCTTCTTTTAAGTCTGCTTTGTAATTTTCTTAGCTATGGGGAGTAGCCTAATCTTCAGAACACACTAGCCAGACCAATTAAGACTCCATAAACGTCACTGAAAAGGAGACTTCCCAGTAAACATCTAATCTGATATGATCACATTTCAATGCGAAGAGGGAGGAATGAAAAAGGAGAATGCCCATGTTTGATGCATTTATAAATTTAAGTTTTAAAGAAACCAGCATAAAAGGATGTAGGTCCACAAAGAATTTCAGCAGTAGGGAACAAGTTGATGTACAAAACCTTTCATCATTGCATAGCTAGGGGTCATTAACACAGAGGCCTCAGGCTAAGGCATTAATTTCCCTATCTGTCTACAAGTGAGATATGTACAGAATAAGTTTTTCATTGCATATTTGAACAGTGTTAGAGTCTGCACTTAGGGCTACAAATTGGGGTTTTGATTTGGTGGGGGTTTTTAGTTGGGTTTGTGGTTCATTTTTTATGATCTACTTGTTTTTACCTATTGGAATAGGTCCTGCATTCCCATTCAGCCACATGCAAATTCAACAAATGGTACAACTAGATTTCTTGTTACTGTTCACAATAATCAAGCTCAGAATTTCCTGAACATAGGTGCAAAATGCACTTCTCTTAGCTAGATACAGGCCTGTAAAAGCATCCAGGGTGCTTCATAGCCCTGGGACTACAGGTTGCCAGTTGCACATACAACTGGCAAGCAGCACCTGTATTAAATCTGAACACATAGTAAAGGTAATTGAACTATTAGGAGGTGGCTGGAATGAACATGAGAATAATCACAGACTTTTAAAAATGTATCTGTAATCACTCCTGTGAAGAAAACAAGTTTTAATACTAAGATAAGTAGCTAACGTAGGAGAACAAATGACCACAAAAACTAAGGATTAGGTAATGTGATTTTCAGAGAACTCCCCACACTAGCTTCTCCTTTATATGCTCATCCAGCTTTCCTTAGAGTACTTCCTCTCAAAACTTTAAAATGGGATAAAAATCAGAAGCATGAGGGTTGCAGCATGGCTTATTAGGAAACTGGAGTAGAGAGAGCAACAGTGCCTAGTATAGACAACATACAACCTAGAACACAGAACTCAGAATTTTCTAGGACCTTAATCAGCAGAGATATTTACACTGCCACTAAATTCTCTCTCATTCAAAAGCAATGACAGCAAAAGAACAAGAAATCAGATACAAAGAACAGTCAATTTTTTTAAAAATGCTTTGGTGCACTGAGATGCAAAGCAGCCAAGCTGTAAGCAAGAACAGTGCTAAGTGAGAACAAGGCAAAGAAATTTACTTTGGAGTAAATGTGCTTTTTACATTGCCCATCTTTCAAGAAACTTTAAGGATGACAAGTTTTCCAATAGTCTATTCTTTTATAATCCTTGTCCTTGTTAATTCTTCAGAAATATCCTCTAAGACAGAAGGTTGCCAGATGAGCCAAAAATTAATGGCATCCTATTCTGGTTAATTTGACTTGCTACTACCATTCTGTATTTGCCCCACAAAAAACCACCCAAACTGGTGGCACAGCCATCCAAATAATGTAAATGTAGACATTAGCATCTACCACATCTTGTAAGCAAGGGAGGGAATGAGATAACTGAGCACAAACCCTGGTATTGCTGCCTCCAAGTGCTAGACCACCCATTCCCAGACAAATATGGCACAGTCTTGAGTCACTGCCTCTCAGCCTACTTGGCAAAAAAATTAATGATAATTGTTTATCTGAGGACTTAATAACATTACAGCACTTATAAGAGGTACCATGCAGCTCCACTTCCCACAGAAATAGATTTTTTGATCCAACAAAAGGCTATTTTACAAAGTCTTGTAATAACATAAATGTAAATAAATCTTTTAGAATTCAAACAGGAGAAATGTGTTGGTAACTTTATCTAGCTTGCTTTTTTTTTTTTTAAAGATCCTCTTTGAGAAATAAGTTGCAGTGATATTTTGAATGTGTTGGCCAACTGAGTGGGTTTGCAAAATAAAGACAGATGGCAATGGATTACACAAATGTTTCATTGTGGGAAGCCAGTAATTTGCTGTTCCTCCAACATGATTGCTCCTCAGATCCTACCCAGCTCAGTTCCCTTGCAGCTCCCATACACCTGCTGCACAACCATGGGGCTACATGGCATGGAGAGGAGCCTTGTGGGTGACCACTGTTCTGTCAGCTATGGGAACAGAAGAGAATGGTGTGGAACATTCCACACATACAGTTTTTGGGATGATGTGAGAGTATAGAGTGGTGAAGTCTTGTTTGCTTTAAAGTCTCTAGAACCTGGTGTGACTTTGAACTCACTGATTTGAAGAAATTCTTGATGCCATGGGTGATCTCTGATTTTTTTCCAAGCAGGAGGTGAATCAGGTAAATAGCTACTCAGAATTGTGTAGAAGCCCTGAGTGTCCCTGATTGTTTGCTCATGAAGTGATGCCAGGCTGGAACCAGATTAAAGGGAAGCCATAAAACTACAGCTTATGCCTGGCTAAGGCAGAGAGGAGTGCAAATCACAACAGTAATAAAACAAATTTTCTAGGACATTCATCACCCAAAAGGCAGCTAATGCATCCACTGTCTGGGAAAAGAAACTCCCAGGCAGTGCCATTTTGGGAACCAAAATCTTTGTTGCTGCTTTAGAGTAGGCACTTTAAACAAATTTATTTCAAAAATAATGAATATTGGAATATCAGTTCACATACCTGGTTCTCTTCCACTGCAGCACCAAAGTGGTTCATTTCAAGGGCTGACTAATGGCATATCTGAGGTAGAATTTTGAACTGGACTGTTCTTCCCATCCTTCTCTCCTTTATGTAGATAGACCAAAAGGCAGACTACTCTGAGACAAACTTATAAATGTTGCTGCAAGAGCATGACAAACAGACTTCCCTTTACCTCAAGGCTGTATGCATTTACATCCTCATTATATCCTCACCTGCTTGATTTTCCCCAATTTTTCCACACAAGCTCATGTTTCCAACTCACTACAGCACCTTTGTGCTTTGCCATGGCTGCTGCAGCCTGATTCAAGTTCTGTGTGCACCAAATTCCTGCACAGATTGTTCTACAGATTTCTTCCTCTAACATGGCATCACTTTATTTTTCAACTGTAATTCATTCCTCACCTGCTTCCTACAGCCATAATAGGCCACACTCAATCATCCTCCATTTCTTCCCCATTTCACTGACATGGTTTAAAATACTGCGACTACTTAAAAGTTCCAGTCTGAGCTGTGAACCAACCACACAGAACATTGATCCTCATGCACCTGTACTTTGCCATCTCCAAGTTATAGCAATCAATTACTGATGAGCCCAGGAAGCTCAGAGGAGGAGGTGCTATCACTGCTCTGCAAGGCAAGGCTCTGTAAAACAGACCCCACCACCCCACAGAGATTTGTGGAAAAATTGCCTTAGTCTATTTTTGTATCTGTTGATAAGTTCAGGCAATTTGTATCTTCTTTATAGTACCAAGATTTCTCCACTGTACATGCAGTCTCAGCTTTGGACAAAATTCACACAGATTAGTACCCCATTCTCTCTTTTTCTTCTTTATATCCACATATAATGACAAAGAAAGAGGCAAACAAATGCAACAGGAAACAGCTTTATATTTACATTACTTTTTGTATTATTAGGATTTTTTTGCAAATGTCTCCCCTGAAACTTCAGGAAACCATTTAAATCCTCACCTTCCAAGAGTGACATTCCTACAGGCAGGTATCTGCCCTGTGACCATCTTTGTGTTAAACCACTGGAACTGAGTGGCAAATTTAGAGCAGCTAAGCTATAAATCCATTGCTGCATTAAGGGATTTCCTGTTAAAAATGAAGAGCTTTGTTTCTCTCTTTTGTGATATGACTGAGCATTGGGATCTTTCAGTCTAGGTAATTAACATACCATTATAAAATCTATTTTTTGCCAGTTTCACTCAAGACCCCTGTGACACAACATGACAGTCAGAAATTCTCAGAGAAAAACTGTCAGTCAATTCAAGCAAACTGTGAAGAATTACAGAATAATACAGATGCACAAAATGTTGGATTATAAAATTATTTTTTAAAGGAGTTCTGAATGTGCAAACAGTATTAAAAACAACAGATGTGGAGATATTTTATGCAACATATAAAACATTTTGCCTTGGACAAGATTAAGACAAGACTGGTACAAGCAAGACCAAAAAGCCTTACTATAAAAACGTCAGCTCCACTTCAGCATCAACCTAATAGCTGAAATACCCTATTCTTTGGGAAGAACAGAACTAACTTGGAAGATACTGGATAAGCCATTGTCAGTTTTGAAGGGGAAGGGAAACACCTTTTGCACAGTGCTTCAAATTTCAATGCATTGTGCCCAATGCTCTTTGATCATTTTTACAAACCGACACAGATTCCTTTGATCTTTGCCAATGGCATCACAGGCCACATTACTATATTTTTACCCATGTTGCAGTCAATCAGATGAACTTAAGAGGATCATTAGGTTAATTAGGAGAACAAGGCTCACTAATGGTAATAAGCAACAGACTGCACAGAGCAGGCTTCAGTGGATAAAATATTGTGGCAGGGACTGGATGCCACAATTATTTAAACCAGCCTTGGTTGAAGACAAAATCCAGTCTAGTGAAGCATGTAACCCCCAGGCAGCCATCCTGCCTTCAATACTCACATGCCAATACCAAAATCCATCCTAAAGAGAATTCCTGAAAAAGAGTATTAACACCATGTTCTGCAAACCTCTTCACAACTTGGAGACACTTCCATTACATTTCATATTAAAAATTGAGAGTCCGAAGTTATCTCAAGGAGAAATTAAAATGTGCCTAATTTACCCTGTGCAGCTCAGCTTTGACACAGGCTCTATTCTTGATAGTTACATTATGCAAACTATTTCATAAAGCTCCATAATCCCCTTAATGCAGCCCACACTGGTTTAAAAATTTAAAATCACAATTGTTTCCATTATCCTTTTAATTGGATGATGGCATGACTAATACACAATATAAAAGTCAACTATTTAATCACACATAATCATCCTGTTTTACATTTTACTCACGCCAGGTATTTCTAAAATCAGTTGTTATATTGCCAATTAACATAAAATTTATGGCTTTCAGCTATTCAGACACACATTACCTCTGAATCAGTAAAATACTGAAGCATGATTGCAATGCACAGTAGGAATGCAGTGTAAAAATAAATAACTGCATAGCAGACACTAGTTGTTCTAAACATTTCTTGTCAAGTTGCTGTGATTCCTCTATGCCTGTGAGAGAGAACATGACGAACATTCTCCCTAATAACAAGGCTTGTTGCATTGGTATCAGCTGAAACACTCCTGGGAAACCAAGAAATTCCTTTCTGCTTCTCTTACAAGAGGATGAAGGAAGAAAAGAATGACAAGAGCTTCTACTCAGCAGCACATAAGCACCTGCCTTCCTAAGTGATTCAAGGAGCTGATTCCTATGCTAAATTGAGCACCATATACTGCAGCAGAAAAAAAAGGGTATCAGAAATTCCTCTAGCAATGTTCACCCTTCAAGAGAGATTTTTCCTGGCTGAAGCAATTCCCCATGCAATGTTACATTGATTCTGTAAAGGTATCATCCAGCATTTTATAGTATTTAAGTGACTGACAACACAAATTGTTTGGTTAGAGAAAGAATTGCAAACAATTGTAGCAAAAAATATCAAACCAGCACAAAAATATCCAAGATTAGGTACACAGGCAGTTCTTTCCACATTGTCAAAGGAGAGGCAAGATGGGAAGTTGTTAATGCTCAAGTGTCTTGCCTGAGTAATATTCTGAAACATCTCAGCCAGACCTGCTCATTAATTTTTAAATACTTCTTAATAAGTATTGATTTGCTAAAAAAATTATAGATGTTTTTGCAAGATTATTTCATTTTGTTGTTGTTCTGATGAATTTTCTGTTCTGACAGAATGAAATAAAGCTTTAGGTTGTCGAAAAGTCACATTTTGTAACAGATTTCTTCATTTAGACTTCAGAATTATAGAATGTTTTTAATCTTTGCTCTAAATGTAAAGGTCAACATCTCAATGAGATGTCTTGATTAACCTAGTGCATACTTTTTGGATTCAGTTCACAAACCATTCAAAGGTTTGAACATCACATCCTTGCTCTGAGAAAAAGAAATGTTTTTCTAAAAGTTCAGATGTTCATTAGACAGAAAAAAACTTTTCATTACTCATTCTAGTCCCAGCACATCTTCATAATCCCCCTTTAAGAGATCCACGCGTCTATTTTCCTCATGGTGAAATAGTCACGAATTACAATGTATGCAAAGGAACTTGTTTAAGCAAAATGCTTTAAAGTAACTATAAAATACTGTAAATCTTTTGATTCATAGAGAAAAATACTAAATCTATGAGGTCTCATTTATTTGGGAAGACAAGGCCTGAATCATCTGAAACATTCCAGTGTTTCATATGAAAAAGTTGAGTTTCAAATATTAGAATATAGTTTGGAGTGAGGGAAAGAAGGTAATATTTTTGGTAATAAAGTAACAATAAATTGCATGCAATTTAAATGTAAGGCCATTAGAGAGTGCAGTAGCTGTTAATGTCTATATAACAGCATTTTTAGGAAAAAAATAGTAATTGGCTCTGTTATTAGAAACAACTAGTAATTGACCGAGCTGTGAAATTCCAAGGTAGTCACGTGAAGTCAGTCTTCTCCTAAATTAAACAGCTGCCACCTACAGAACAGATATCCACATCTGCTGGATAGAATCAAAGTGTAATATCAAACAAAACAGGAGGAAAACAAAACACACTATTGAGAAAATGAAACTTATAGAGAGCAGAAATGCCACGAGTCCACAAAATTTGCCAAAAAAACAGTTTCTAGAGTAGTTAAAAGAGCCCCCAATCCATCACACAGAAATAAACAAAGCTCCAATGTTGCTAGAACTAAAAGAATCAACTACCTGGATGGAGCAGCCATTAAAAAAAAAAATATATAGTGGGTTAGGGTTACCAACTAAATAATAAGCATTTCTAAAATAAATAGGTGTTTTGGTGGTTTGTTTGGGGGGTTTTATTTTTGCAGTAATTGCCTAGCATTGTATATATAATTTGATTTTTAACACCTTTGTACATTTAAGTAAGATCTGTCCTGTAAAGAAAAGGTTTATTCTTCATCTGTTAGATATTATAGTTAAAGTCTGACAATGCTCTTGCAGACACTATGAAATTTGTTGTACTTTTTATGCTGCAGTTGTGCTGGAAGTTATAGGCTGGCTCTAAGAATTACTATGTGAAATGTAAGGCCTGTGTGTGCAAGAGGTCAGAGAAGATGATCAGAGTCGTCCCCTTGGTCCTTGAAACCCTTGAGCAGATGGAAATGGCAAAAGCTGTGGAGCTTCCAAGGGTTCAGATTTTACCCTGACATGAATACATAATGCAGCTCATGCTCTTGCCTCTGGAGAACAGGACCACTGTTTGGCAGCCCATGTTCTGATTACTGAAAAGAGGTCTCATGGTAGGTGATTATATTCTTGTATGATACCAACATCATTTACAAACTAGAGTCAAAAGCCAGGATTCTCATTTCATTTTTGATTCTAGTACCAGAGGTTTCCAGTCTGTGTGGACATATGCTTATGAGGCCGTGTCAGAGGGCACAGTAAGAGCTGCCCCTCACACAGAGGTTACAAATCAGCTACTTCCAACCCCACTCAGCCCCACCCTCTGAACAGACTGAAGGAAAACAAGTAAGTTTTCTCATGCTGCTGTCTGCACTCTTTCATTTCCTCCTCAATCTTGTGCCCTCCCTGCTTCCCATGTTCCCCATCAACTTCTTTGATCATCTCTCCTAAAAGGGAGGTGAAATAATTGAACTTTTGAGGTTTTGCAGAGATCAGCTGCTGAGCAAGCCCTTAGCAGTGTCCTCATCGATATAAAGGCAAAATGGTTTCCCAAAGAACTAGAAAACACCAAAAACCCAACGCAAGGCTGCTGTACCAGGGTTCCTGTCCTGAAGGAATATTGCAGAAGCTTGGTTGAATATTGCTACAGTGCCCAAGAAGGAATAAAAGCCTTTCCCTGAGACTGAAACAAATGAGCATCAGCAGCACCACAGCATGAAAGAATATGTAATTATTTCTTCATATTTCCTCTCTTTCAAGTGGGTGGAAGGTAGCCCTCAGCATCCTTAAGTACCTTTATGTACAGTTTCTATTTGCTCATTTGGTTTTATAGGTATGGTGCTTTTGAGAGCTCAAATGGGTTTTGTAGATGCAATAAGTCTAAATAAGTATTCATGAAGACTTCTGTCTCCCCAGGATTACTCCCTTTCAAATACCTGCACTATCTCGATGAGTATCATTTTACCTTAATTACTGTCTTCTGAGCAACACTACCTCATGGTGTTAACTACTTATATCATTGACTTCTTCTTACCTAAAATAAGAGGAAGAAAATCAGTGTGGCACCACCCATGTTGAGTTACAGATGGCTTAAGACTGGATCTTGTTGAAAAGACAGCTTTTCTCACAAGTTCTAGAAGCATAGTTTAGCTTAACAATAAGAACAGATTCAGCTTCAAGTTTCAGACCCTGTGTTTGATAGCTCTTGCTTTTGTTTTCTCAAGGGCAATTAGAAATATATTTATTTTATTTAAAAATTTACAGTTTACTCCGTAGAAGTTTTCATTTATTTATTTATTTTTCTTGCTTTGCAAAGTCTGTTGAAATGAATAATTGAACTGTTTTCAGTAATATTTTCAATAGGGAAACAATAATGTAGAACAACATGAACAGTTACGTAGAAACAGACCAAATACTTTGAGTTTGGCAAACAAGCACTGAAACCAAGTCTGCCTCAGCATAAAGAATGCGTGCAAGTTTTCAACAGAACTCAGATTTTCCTGTTTGTATAAAATTAATGCCAAAGGGGGGGAGGAGAGGGGAGAAAAAGATACCACTTCAATGTGAATCAACACCAGAGAGTGCCTGCAACTCTTCGTTCGCATTTCAAGGGTTCTAGGGCTCCTAATATCCTGCTAAACTGGCATTCTTCAGGAGTGGTATCACATTAGCAGTCCTGCTGGGAGTAGTATCCAGAACCTACAGGAGATACCTGAAGAACCACCTAGCAAGTATCTCATCGAGATAAAAAGGACTTTGGGTGGCTCAGGCTTGCCTTTGCCCAGGACATTCACTGTGAATTCCACAGGTTATTTTAGTTTGGTTTTCAGGTTTTGCATAGTGAAGTATTCCTGTCCTGAATATGTTCTGTAAAGAGAAAAAAATGGAAGTACATGAACTAATTCTGACAACATCAGCTTTTTTTCTTGGGCACAGAGAGGAGTTAGTAAATGGAATGGAAAAAAAACACCCAAACTAAAAAAAAAACCCACCAGAAAAGACTAAATGAAGCAGAAGTGAACAAAGACCTGGTGGTATGAAGTAAAAATTATTGAGGAAATACTCAAGCAAACAGTCAGGAACAGGGTGAAGTCCTGTCTGAGCTGCAGGAGGCCCCTGCCTGATTGCTTCTGCTGCTGCTCCTCCCAGCGGGGGTCTGCTGGTTTTCCCCTGAGCAACCAACAACAAAAAAAGCAGTGAGAAGAGCACAGCAAAACCTCCTACCCAGAAAGGATATCACCAAAGTTTGCCTTAGGAAATCATCAAGCATATACATGATGAAAATACCACATATGGTCCTCCTTTAGTTTATAAGCTATCTATGCTAGTCAGACTCAGAGTAGTATGAACAGACTTCAAAGAAACAGCTTGGCTGGCTTCCCTACAGAACTGCAACTGCCCAAGTATTCCTTCATTCAAAGGAGAAAAGATTCTTCCTCCCTTTCTAGACACAATTCAGAAAAAATAACTAAAAAAAATAATAATACATACTATATGAGTGTCCTTCAATGGATCCCTAAAGCACCCATACACTGAATGCAGAAACCTCTGTCTTCGTTCCAAGGGTGGATCTCTTTGCAGACAAGGGAAGACTCAGCGACTTGCTAATGCAGTAAATTATACATGGGAAAAAAGAATGAGGGTGACAACAGCCAGCTGTAACAGCAGGCTCACAAAAATGTAGGTAAACAGTTTAATTACCCAAACATTGTCAGCTTCACAGAGAAATTATGAAAGATTGAATTCCCTTTTTAATCCCTGTTACATTTTCCCTTTGTGAACATTTGCCTCCCAGAAGTACAGCTCTATTGTTAAGTTAAATAAACACAAATACACCCTGACCATTCCTCCTCAGATTCACTTCACGTCAAAACAACTTTACATCATCTCTAGTCTTTCTCCTTATCTTTAGGATGAACAAGGGTGTTTGAGGTAAATCAGACTTCCTTTTTCTGGCAGTGCAGTCAAGTCAAGGAGAAATCATTCCCTGTGAAAGCTCTTTGCAGCTCATAAATAGGAGTTTAAAGCTTAAATAATCAAACATCCTCCAAAATGTCGAAGTGCCGCATGACCTATGGCAGCCCCAGGCTTTGGTTGGGTTTTGGTTATAATGGTAACAGCAAGGCTTCCAGCAACTTCTGAAACACACTGAGTTCCACTGTCTTTGCCCCTCCCAAGCTACTGCCACATCCGATAGGTCTGTCCCTTGCACATCTTGCCATTTGTTATACTCACTTTCCTATGGCTCCAATCAAACAGCAGCAGGTTGCACACTCATTCAGAAGAAACCAGGCTAATGGCCAAGTTTCTGCCAAGCTGAAGCAGCAGATTTTACTATGCAAATGTAACTGCAGCAGTCTTTAAAGAGAAGATGCTGATGAGCTTTAGGCAAGGTAAAAACAGAGAGAAGAAAGCAATTAATTTATTATTTTCCTCTGTAAAGAACAGTGGATAGGTAATGGCCCATTGTAGGCATGAATAATACTGAAGCTGCAAGCAACATGGCATATTTTTCACATTCTACAGCCTTTTAAAATCAATCTTATTGATGTTCATCACATCCATAAAGCTCAAAGGAATGGGTTTACTAAACTTAAGGAAAATATAAAATCTCGTTTTGTGCCTTCATTATGTTGCCATAGTGTCATCAGCATAATAAATTTCACCCTTTTGCCTCTGTTTTAGCATTCATTTTTTGATTCTGCTGTGACCATATCTGGTTCTTTGAAGCAATGGGATGAGCTATGGATGCTTCTTTAACTGCACTACCACATCCAGGAAAGGAGCATGATGTGCTGGAGGAAATAATTATCTGCTTTAGGACTGGAAAGTCAACACTCCAAAGCAGGACATCTTCCCATCTGAGATGCTGGCCTAAAGGGAGATTAATAGTAAGAACAAGAGCTGGGACTGGTAGAAATGGCTACAAGATCTACAGGACTTTGCAGGAAGACTTCAGCCAAAGATTTGGCAGTTCAGCAAGAGGCTCCACTGCTGAAGTCTGCAGTGCAATATGAGATCCAGATAACTGCACTATCTCTAGGACAGAGAGGTCAAAGAAACTATTACATCTGCAGACTCTAAACACTGGGGCAGAGCTATTGAAAAGCCACATGATTGTTCCTGTGACAGTGTCAGGAGCCTACTGACTACCTCTGGACAAAGACTGTAAGATTAAGTTTATTTAAGCCAGTTCTTCCACAGAAGACGTGCTAGGTTCAGGCTAAGAAGCAAAGAGTGGGTCAGCAAGCTGTAATGGGCAAGACTAATATTGCATGTTCTTCTGAGCCAGCATCTCACTCTGTAATTGATGGTTTTCTTTACATTCCCCAAGGGGGAACAGCTCCACTGGAGGCACTTTGCTATTTTGTTTATGAATGGCTCATTCAATTTCAAGAAAGTCTAAATTCCTGCCCCAAATCAGGCAGAAAAAGAATTTAAACTGTGGACGTTTGAGCCACAGGACTTATAGGGCAGTAAGGAAGAGCTTTGGAAAGACATTTGGCCAAAGTGAGTTTCAAAACTAGGTGGGAAAACAAGAGATTTCTTCTTGTGCTAGGGCTCATCGCATGTTCTTACATCTTTCCAAATGCCACCCTCCTCTCACAAAACCAAGACAGATCCCTGCACAAGAGCAGAGATTTAATTAAAAAAATAAATAAATAAACAAAGTTTAAGAATAGAAATACATTGAACTTTGTAAAAGTTTTCTGCATAAATAGAATATCAGTGTCATTTTAGCCTTTCCTTGCAATAGATATAATAACAAAGGGAAGGAAACTAAACAAAATGAACATGCACATACAGGGAATTGATGTGATTGATTTTGTTTTACTTGAGAAGTTTGTGTTTTACCTGCAAAGTTTTCAAAGTCATCACTGAGCATCTGAAATGAAATCACTCAGAAGTTGTTTGTAACCACATGCTTGCCCTCAATCTGCCTCATCTTAGTTTGTAATTCCTTGGGGAGAATGACATTTTTTTAAAAAAAAAAAACACCTAAAAACCAGAAAACAATGGCTTGGAATCTTGCCACTTTCTTATTAAAAATGACTATCTACACCAAACTTCTTGAGTGCAGACAAAAGAAACCAAACACCTATGAATACATAATTTGAAGCACAAGAGCATGCAAATGTATTCAACAATTCATCTTGCTGAAGCCTAAGGAAAAAGACACACTAAACAAACTGTGAATCATTCCAAACACATCCTGCCATGTTTGCAGTCATCACTTTAAAAAAAGTGTAAAGTGTGAGAATTGAATTACCCATTTGTTAATGACTTCAAACCAGTGATCCAAAGAGGATGAGGCCGGTTAGAAGTTCACTCTCAGGACTGCTTACCACAGTGTGAGCAGCAGCTGCCCTATCCACCCACTTCTCCAAGGCCCTGTACATTAATCCATACAGCCCCACCATGAAAGGTAGGGATGAACACCTAGGGGAAGGAAGAAAAAGGCAGGAACTCTTTATCCTGGAAAAAACATCACATGCAACTGTAGCCTAACAAATTAAAAACAAAATATGAAGCCCCTAAGTGCCCACTTGGAGAATTTAATTTACTTCCATACACATTTAAAATAATTAACTGGTAGATTTTTATCAACCCTTAATTAATGAAAAAAATCATGAATTTTTAAAATTTTATTTTCTTTGTTAAATCAGCTATTTAGTCTATTTTTCAACAGATAATATAGTGAAATATATAGACTTATAAGCTCTTAATGTAAAGTAATTAAAAGTGTTACAGATTAGCCTTCTTTGTACTAGAAGTACACAGGCACAGCCCAGCATCCTTAACACAACACACTTACCCAAACACATACACATTTCCAAATCAGTAGGTGCCAATATCTAGTGCCTATCAAAGCTCAATCAGAAAACTAAGCTGTGGATCCAGCCTTAACAGAAGTTGTTCATATCTGATTTGAACTTTTTACTTGCTCTCAGGAATCCAATTGTTGTATGACATTTATATGCCCGTTACCTCTGGTAAGTAACCAGGCAAGTCCTGCAGCATGTTCAGACATGTGCCTCAGTGATGCCCTCAGAACTGGGAAGGAAATCCAAAAGTGCCCCAAGTCAGATAACTCCCATCACTTTCTACCATATCTTATCATACAGTAATGAAATGTTCCCAAAACTTCACAGGAACTGTTCTTATTTAATCAAAATGAATTACACTTCCCAAGACTGAAGTATTCAGCATACATTTCCAAGAAATCTCTCTCATTTAAGGCAGGTGGTTGTAAGAAGGTTTTTCATTTGGTTAAAGGTCACTAGCTACAGTTGGACAGGTCATTCTGTCCCACACAGAAAATTGATTCTTTGATTCTACACAAGATTTAATATCCTGTGAATCAAAATGTAACATGCTTTTTGTTTGCTCACAAAGAGCTTTATCACAAGCACCAGTGATTACCAGTAGAACAGACTGTAATAAAGTGAGACAGACAAACCTCTTTGTCCTGAGAGCTTCAGGCAATGGGCAGCACCTACTAAGTAGTCAGAGCATATGAAAGAAAAGGGAGGACTTTGACTGTAACAGAAGGATGATGTCCCTTGTTGCTCATACCAACAGTTCTGCTTTTGGCCCTCTAGGCCTTTTCCCACTTCATGTCTCAGTAGCCAAGACTAAACCAGAAGTATCTAGGTGCCAGGGTACATATTTTAATCAGCATTTCCACTTCCTTCAGGATTCAATGGCTCTAACCATTCACAATTTCAGTGGGATTAGGATAGCTGGGTTTGTATGTGAGATAAACCAGGCACAAGATTCTCCTTGCTTGCTTCATGACCTTCATGTATGAGTTTAGTTAGCCCTGCAAGCCACAGAAGCACAGTAAGTTAGGTCCACAAAAAGCAAACAGATTTCATGTATGTCTGGATATTTTCCAGTCTGAATCTGAAGCAAAAAGATGCCTTTAATACTCCACAAGAAACTCTGTACTCTGGCTTTTACTCTTGGGATTGCACTGGAGGAGGGGCTGTAAACAAATGAGAGATTGGGCTGCTCTTCTACAATATCTTAAGATTTTCATCTGTTTCCATGAATCTATCCTATTTTTTCTTATCTTTATTAGATAGTTACATAGAGAGTAAAACGTTTGGCGCCTATATCACCCATCTGATCAGGTTAAAATGTATTCTTCCGAAAAGTATCAAATGAATGATTAACACCCACGGCAGTGAGTCTGTGGTATCAGAAGCAGTGCACAGGACCCCAGAACTTGGTCTAACATCTCCTGACATTTGTGGCTGATTGAGTGCTTTTTTTTTTTTTTTTTTTTTCCTGTTGATGCAAAATGAACTCGAGAACCTTGCTAACAAAGGCAAAAGATAGAACTCATCCCCAGGTATTGCAGCTCAAGTGAAAACATTTAAGCTTCCATGATCATTTACTACTGTTTTTATCCTGCCTCTGTGCTGTTGGCACACCTTGGAAAAAATCCAGGAAAACACACCAGTAGAGGAGGTTTGGTCAGTCTGTACAAAGAAGCCACAAACCTCGGTAGAGTCTGTGTGGTGTTACCAAGCCCTCTATCAAATGGAATTAGCATTTGGTTTGGACATGAGAGAGAACTGAAATATAATTGCAAAAGAAGGCTTTCTAAAAATTGCCATATAAAATGCAGCAGGAACTGTTTGTCAGAAGCTGCAAATCCCACTCATGTAGCTGCATCTCCCTCTATACTTCATTTTAGAGCCCGTAACTGTGAACACCAAGTGCCTGCTGTGAAGCCAAAGGCACAGAGGTCTTCACGAGCAGAAAGCTGAAAGGCACCTCCTTTGACTACTGTGAAGTGCAGCAGAGCTGAAAACCTCACCAGTACACAAACAAGGGAATGGTTTATAGCGGGATGGCATCCAGAGTCTGAAGAGATAATTTGCCATAAATCATATAATCACAGAAAACACTGGGGCAGCAGAGTAGAGTCATAGTTTGAAACAATTTGGCAAAAGATAACCATAATTCCATTATTTCATTAGCAGTATTATTTAATGAACTTGTATTCAAGATATTATGTTTGCTAAGTGTTCTAGAAGCCTCAGCTTCTCTCTATCTTCAGACATTTCATCTCAGACATTTTTCAAGCAATCACTGATCTAAATTCCACTTGAGTAATTCTTTGCAGCATAACATACTTAAAAGGCATCAAAGTATTAAATATAGTACAACAAACACCGGTACTTAATTCTGTTATATAAAATATTTTCATCTGCATTCAAAAGATAATGTAGATAGCAATTATGATAATAGCAGAGATTATACACTACAGCACCCATAATTTACCTGCTACAATTTTACCAAGGCAAGCATTCTATAAGTCTCCATACATGTCTATTTGCAAATTCACTGTTCAGCCTGCTCTATCTGATGTTAAATGTATTCATACATATTCAAAAGACAACTGAGAAAAATAAGTATACAAGCGTGACTGCCTATTAGAACACATGTCTCACAGTAAATAAATTAACAATGGGCTTTTGGTTATTAGTGTTACCAGGACACAACTGAAAAGAGGAGCGTTGTTAGCCTCACTCTTCTGGACAGGTTCCAAGGCTGGTAATTGCTTTCTACATACTACTGGAATCATCCCTGCATTTAGAGTCAAGACCTTAAGTTCCCAAACACTGTAGGCTAAAGAAGACTTTCCACCAGCTCACTGGAGGGACCATCATGTATTAAATGACTTACTGTGTTACAACAGAGAGCAGTGTCATAAGCCACTGTGACTACATTGCAGAGATCAGAAGCCTCTAAGCATGGACCCACCAGAACACAATTGCAACTTTTATGCACTGACCCAGTGCCTTTTCTCTGAATATTCTGAGGGGTTTGCACCTGGGGAAATACTGGCCCAGAAAATTAACTCTGTAACTGCCACACTACTTAGAAATTACTGTGGCACCAGCTTTTGTCAAAACCTTCTGTTCTATTATAAAGTGCCCCTTTTCCCCAATGCAGAAGGCCATCAGGAGTGACAGATCCACTCTGCTTTGGAAGAAGAGTTTTACATCTCACACACTGTCACATTAGCCTGTATTTTTTCATTATGATGATGTTGAGCAGAAAATAGAACTCAGTGGAATTGATGCATTCTCTTTTCCAATACAAAAGTACTTGTGAAGCTATTGCCTTGAAATTTAAAACACCCAAGGAATCTAAACTTCCTTCCAGCACTTCCAAAGGAGGCACCTACCTATTACATGAGGAAAAAATCAAAGACGTATTTTCTTCTGAAAAACAGAGATTAGGTTATTCCTGTTCATTTGTGGAAACAGTTTTCACTCTAATGCTGAGACAATGACAAACTGAATGATTATATTTCTATCCTTATGCCTCATAAGATAGTCAAAATTCAGTTTTCCAAGAGCAAACATCAGCTGAGGGATGCACAATGAGAATGGTTACAGAGCTTACAATAGGTCCATACAGTAGCTATTGATTTCGGCCTCTTCTGTAGGACTTGTATGTGCACTGATAAACAGCTGAGTGGGCAGGAGCTGTTTTAAACACTTATCTAAACTGAAAACTTATAACAGCATATGCTAAGTGAAGGCCCAGCACAGCATCACCCACCTACTCTCTCTACCATGCCAGGGCTTCCAAATGTGGTGCAGTCATCCTCAGACCAGCTGTAATGGGGCAAATCCCCTGCATGGGGAGTAAACATTTCTACATCTTCCCATAGAACCCAAGAGCTCTCCAACCTGCCCTACATTCATGGTACTGAAAGAATCTACATCTCAGGAGCCAGTTAAGGTACTTTCCTTTAATAGTAACTTAATTGAGAAATTAAATGGTATTCATGCTGAAGGAGATATGGACAAAATTTTAATAATTGCTTATTCCAAAACTTCATATTGCAAAATATTTCAAAAATCTTATATCTCAAAGAGGTTTATATTGTAAAATGGCTTCACAGTGTTTTTTGAAAATATGCTGTGTGTCTTTAACCATTGTAAATAGAGAACTTGCAGCTTAGGTGGCCATAGAAAATTAGTCTCCTAAGGATGTAGGTGGGCATTCCCTTGGGAACAAAGTCACCTGAGCATTTTAGGTGCCTGACTCCACTGGAAGCAGATCCCTAGTCTATTTCTGAAAATTCCATAAGGTGCCTATCTGCACCTTTTCATATTTATAAACACTTCTGGGAATTTACTCTTGGGTACAGTACAGAAAAAAATAAACAAACAAAACAAGAACAACAACAACAAATACACACCAAAAGCAAAGTGAATTAAAATTAGGCTTCCAAGTGGTATTTTATTTGTCTTTCTTTTCATATAAAAGTGGGAGATACCTTCTTCAGATGAATGTATTCTAGAAGGGCAAAGCATTGTATTTTACACTTTTATTGTGCTGGATCTCAGAACAGTCTCCAGCAATAATTAATGAACACCACCTCACTGCTCCTTTTTAATCTAGATAAGCATCAGCAAGATTTTGCACAGCAGGAAATAGGGGAACACAGGTGTTAAGTGCCTTGCCCAAGGTCACACAGCAAGGCTGTACCAGAGTTAGGAATGAAATCAGTTCTTTGCAAGGCATCCATCCACAACTATAAAAAATACTGCTGAAGTAATGCTGCTCCTCCTAAATTTCAAAGCCCTGTAAGTGCTGACATGCAGCCTGTGAATATCCTTAAAATCACTCTGAAGAGAAGACTCTCCATTTAAATGGCCTGCTCCCCTGGAGTGCAGAGCAAAGAAGGGGAAGGGCCCAACTGTTGTCCAACAGTGCTGTACCATCCCTTTCTTGTACCAAGCTGAGCATTTGTCCTAGCCCAGAATCTATCCACAGAGAGAAGGGCAGGCTAGAGGAAAATGAGTGTGCTAAAATAAGACATATCACACCACCCAGTAATTCATAAAAAAATAAGAATTCTGGACTGTATTAATTTTTTATCACCTCATCCTGCTAGTGAGATGCCTTTCTTAAATATGTTATGAATGACCACAGAGCAGTGAGGGGTCACTGGAAGTTATGAGGAAATGGCAGATTTGGGGGCTTAATTCTTGTGTCTATTTGATGGAAATGAGAGAACAGTCATCACCAAAAAAAAATATAACCTGTCTGTTGTATTTCCTCTCTCCTAGACAGCTTCATGGTCTGTATTGTTAATATAATGACATAGCTTGTTCCATTCTTCAATTGCTTGTCATCTCAATTTGGGAGACTTCAGAAGGCCAAAAAACAGAGACAGCAGCAAGTAACCAAACCCACTAACTTACTAGTAAGAGAAGTAGAAAACACAAGTTATCAAATATCTATCTGTTAATGAAAAGGGCTACATACTAATGACAATATGCTTCTGTTATTACCATAACCACCAGTTTTAATCAATGTTTTTCAAAGAACAATAAGGAATATGTGTACTCCTTATCTTCCAGTCACAGCCTTTGTTAGCTGCTCTCTTCCCTTTTCCCCTAATAGTGCTATATGGATGCTGGGTATGCAGTGCAACTGGCATGAAAGCATTTTGTCATAAAAAGATAAATCAGGGAGGCTTTGTTTTATTTGCTTCCCAGCTACTAGCTAGTTTCTGATATCCAGGTTTATCCTTCTTTAACAGTTTTGTGATATCTTTCCACAGTTCCTTAACAAATAACAAGACTAATTAAACATCACTTTGAAAATTCATAATCTGTTGGGGGAGATATGTTTCCAAAAATAATGGAATTCTTTAGTCCTCCACAGTAGAACATTGACTGTGTCTGACAGAGGGCTGATTTTTCAGCCCATTTGAGCTGGTATAGCTGGAACTAGACTGTAGCTGCTGGCATTATTTACCATTGTTTACCACAAACTAAAACTTTATTCAGAGGAACAGTTTTTCATAAGTACAAGTAGAGATGCCAAAATATTAGATTTAAGGCCCTATTGCCCGTAACTGAGCTCTTTATGAATAAGGATTACTCGCAAGAGCAGAAGGTGCCCAAGGAGACCCCTCAATCAAAACACAGACTCAAAACCAAAAAGGAATATATTACAATGAGAAGAACAGGAGAAAAGTAAGAAGACATTTGAAGCTGGATAAGAGTGATAACAGAGAGTAAACTGCATCTCTCACACTCTCAGCTGTCTGCAAGTAATCAGCTTTACCTGTTGTTGGTAGGAAAGTCAGATGACTGCCCTGTTAGGACTATCCCATGCTTTCTCATGCCTTGTCCCCTGCAGAAGTCTTCCAGACAAAAGCCATCTCCTCACATGCCTATTAGAAGTAGGTGAAAGTGTGCTTGCAGACAGCTACTTTCAGAAGCTTTCTGATGGCAGAGATTTTCACTTAGTCAGAATTCCCCAGAACACTTCTTAGATCTCTTTAAACAGATTTTGCACTGTGTGATTGCCATTTGTATGATGTAAACTTAACTAGTAAATTTATGAATTTTGTGTTGGATTGTGAAAATGTGTGAATCATCAAAATGGAAAGCTAAAAACCTTCTAGGTATAGAAGACAATAAGCATTAAACTTGTCAAACCCACAGAAGGTCCACAGAAGTTACATTAGTTTAGGTAACATGTTAAAATTCACAGAAAATAAATCCTGCAGGTGTTCAAAAGGTGATCTGTAAAAAGATACTATTTGAAAGGTGGTAAGGGAATTAGAATAAGAGAAACTATGTTAGGGTAGTTGCATTTCAATACATAGTTTCGTTGAAAGTAAAAGTCTAAAAACTGACCTTGTAGTTGGGTAGTGGGGCAGTACTGAATCCAAGACATAATGATCACAAAATGTTATTTACAGATTTTCACTCATTATCAAACTCCCTTGAATCTAAGCACCCACTAGTTAAGAAGCTACAGAATAGTGAAGTGTCAGAGAGGACTATGTAGAGAAAGTGGCATGCCACTTGTCTGTCATCCTGGCTGATGTCATAGCCATTCTCCAGGGACATCTTCATGACAAAAGAGGCATGCTTGGCAACAAGGATAGTCTTCCCATAGCCAAACTGGAAAACATTTGAAAGATGTAATGGTTCTTGTTCTAGTTGTGTGTCTGGGCTTTTGTCTGATGAAAACGAAGTCATGGAGTGAAAAGCACATTGTGGAAGCACACCTGGACCTTCAAGTTGTGAGATTTTCCTAGGTCCTTCAGTTGAGTTGCTGCTAAGGAAGAAACACCAATGGCATCTACATCATGTATATACATTCTGATTATTTGTAAATCAGGGTTAGGAAATAGCAAAGCTGTTAGCTCCAGGTAGGATCACTGGCCATTTGTGTTTATATCCAGCACTTAATTTTGAAGCGATATGCGGAGGTGTAGGTGGAAATGAAAGTCATCCAGAATTTAAAGAACTATATAAATGTCATAAAAATAAAAGAAAGCAACCTTATATTTACAAGATTAAAACTTCCCCTTCATACTATAAGCACACAGGCACAATTATTTATCTTGCTTATATTTTAAAAGCATCGTATATTGATACTGTGCGTATCTTAAGAAGATTTTTAAACTAATGGTGTCTCAGCCTCTTGATTACTTCTTACCAGGATAATTCAAAGAATCATGGTCAGTAATGACATATCAAGCTCTGTCTGAAAGGGTAATCAGAGTGGAACATTTACCTATTCTGTATAAAGAATATTTCTTACCTCTCATTGACTGTTCAATGTTTAATTTAAAGCAGTTGTGTATTTTTTTCAATTTGATTTGCAAAACACAACTGTCAAGATCAAGAAAGCCATTTTATCCTTTCTTATTCCTATGGAGAATGTTCAGCCTTTGTACCACCTTCAAACACAATATCATATTCCTTTCATCAATTCAGAATTTAAATAAGGTACCCTTTCTTCTCTATAGGCTTACACTACAACAATACACATTAGTTAGAGATGTCAGTGTATGTTTTATTACAAAAGTCAAACTAGGCTTTATCCATAATTTTCTAAATCTCATTAAAGGTTCTTTCATATTGCAGATAGGATAAAGTAGCACTTTAAACTTTATAAATCTCTTTTGGCTAGTACAGGGAATCTATTCCCATCTGTAGTTACAGGATATGACAAAGGAATGCCTTGGGGGTGAGGCTGTTCAAATGCAGATAAGGGGGCCTGCAATGAATCACTGTCCTCTGGAAGTGACTAGCTTGTTAATAAAAGGTCAGAGATCACAGCATCACTATTTCTCCTATTCCTCCAGCAGAAAGAGAAGCAGTGACTGGATTTTCTTTATCACTTACTTCTTTTTTTCTCCTCACTGAAGTATTCTCAAGTATCTGTTCTTGTTCCTGCTGTCTCTGGTTTGCAGATGAGCACTAGCTTTTGAGGCAGCACAATTGCATAATGCATTTCTAACTAGGTAGGACTACTATAGAATTGGACTGTACAGATTTCAGACTTTGCAGGGTGTGATTAAATTTTACTTTTGTTGTTAAGAACATGCATTTCTCAGTAGTAAAAAACCTCATTTTTTAGAATTAGGCTAACACCAAAAGATGTGCCTTGGAGGATATTTCTAATTAGGGATTATCCTCTAGTCCTGTCAGTGATGGCAGGTTTATTTCTCTTGACTAATTCCACTAAATTTCCTGAATGAAAATACAATAATGAAAGTTTCTTTATATAATTTACCAGTTTATATGTGGCAAACAAGGTTATGTTTCCATTTAAAACTTGGGTAGCATCAGGCTCCAATTCAGTAAAGACTTTAAGATCATGACTATGTGCTTTGCAGAAACAGTATTTTGGTGGGTGCATCTTGTCTCAGCAGTCATTTCACAAGTTAAATTCCATTAACCCTAATCAGAGCAACCTGACTCTTCTCATATAAAGTTGTATTTGGCCAGAAGACTGGGGATACCCCAAATGCCCAGATATATTTTTATCATGATAATCTACCTAGTGAAGTTTGCAGTTAAAGACTCTAGGGCAGCCATTCATGTATTTATGCTGAGAGGCCAGTAAAGCTATAAGAGCTCTATCTAGCAAGGAAATATTTCCCAACAACATAGTATATGATAAGTACAACCCTGTTTAAACTTATCAAATACACTACAGGGAGCCTGTTCCCAGAATAAAACAATCCAAAACAAACAGAGAATCAGGCCCAGAGATAGCCCTTATTATTGCATTTTTCAGCAATTATTTTTCAAAGTGAACCAAAAGCAGCAGGGCTGCAAAAGTTAATCAGATAAATGGAAAACCTTCCCTGAGAAACCTTGTTGACTGACAGACAGGAGAGAAGGGGTGATACAGCAGAGCTGGGATTCCAAATCAAGCAGCTGGTGGCTGCTTAATGGATTTTATCATGAGTGGAGGATTAGATTTCATTAACCTACACAGACACATTAGGTACAATTCATCTGAGCAGAGCAGTACATTTTATACTGTAGCAGACTTAGGAGATTGTAAAAGTGTTGTGTGGGTCTTGTCCTGATATGAATTTCAGTGAAGAAAGGGAAATAATAAAGGAGAACCTTAAAAGGCAGTTTCTCTCACCTGCTTTTCAATTTCCTTGTTAGAAACTTATATTACATCTCCAGCTCCTCTGACCTCATCCTACCCATAGAGAAATCTTGTGATTTTAAAAGCATCTTTCCAGGCTGGCCATCTATTTATTATGTAAGTGGAGAACATACTCCACACAGTATTTGATGCTTCCGATACCTAAGAACTGCTGCCACAGAAGGTCAGCCGTTCAGTCTAGCAAAGAATTGTAGAGAGAATGTTTTATTAAAGCATCTTTTGGTTTCAGTACAACTGTTGGATGAATCAACTGGAGTAACAGTGATAGACCTTTTGCAAGACAAAAAGGGTTAACACTGGTTTGGCACTGTGTTTCTCCTTGCTTCACTCACCTTCCTCTAGCATCTTGGGACACTCCTCTGAATTTGTCTAGGCCATGTAAGGTATCACAGTCTGTGTCTCTGTTGCAATCACAGCTGAACAAAGTTGGTGCAAATTTTAACAGTATGATTTTGCAACATTGTCGCCTTTGTGTAGATGACCATACTTGTATGAAGGGTTAAAGAGATACAGTGAAGCCAAATGAAATTCTCCTACCCACCAAATGTTGACTCTACAATACTCGTATTTTCTGTAGAGGGAGATATCTCTGCCACTTTTCTACTTAAAATTTTATAATGCATTTGGAATTCAGAGTAACATGCAATATACTCCACACTAGGCTCAATTCTCATTTATACAATGCTCCACTTATACCAGTCTGTCAGCATAAAGGACCTCTGGAGTAGGAGTAATTACAGTTATGCACACTTCATGGCCCCATTATTTTGACAAAGTGGCATAAGGAAGCTCCAATGCAGAAGAAAATCAGGTCTACTTATTTTTTAATACAGTGACTTTAATATGGTTGTGTTTTCTTCTCAATTCTGTGTATATATCTCAGTCCTCTTCCTTGCTTTTGTGTGTTATTTCTGTTGCTTGATACTATGCTCAGTCTTCTTAGAGTATTACATCTTCAATAAAATATGAGAACATTAGGAGTCAAGAGTAAGCTTTTAATTCAAGTCACATACTGAGTGACAGGAGAATGAAAGCCTCCATGTGTTGAACTTAGGGCCATTTTCATCCTTTCAGATGTACTTGTGGTTCTGCTATAACTGCAGGTCTGCTCTCAGTATTTTATTTCTCAACAGCAACTCCATATTCATGGCATGGTGGAGATGTTCTTAGCTCAGATCCTCTGACATCTCACACTTTTGAAGTGATCTGATGCTTCATTCTGGCAATATTCCTTGGTTTTGTCCTTCCCAGTTTTAGCAATAATAAACTAAAGAAAAAAAGTTCATTTCCCTCATTTAATATTTTTTCTCCCATAAACCAGTTACAGGAATGTAACTTGTACTTGATGGGAAATACTTTGGACTTTCTTCAGCCTTCATTCCACCATATTGCATTTTGGAAAGTTTGTGAGATAAAATGTAAGTTTGCTGAGGCAGGCTGCAAAAAATCCTACCAAGGGATCTAGATATCAAAGGACAGATTCTAGGTAGCTATCTCAGTAGAACTCTATTTCTTTGGCATTTTAGGTATCAGAGCAGAGGTTCTAAGAGACCTTTATTTTCAATAAGAACTGTGCTGATGAAAGTAATCTGAAAATTGTGAATTCAAAGGTGAGGAAGGGCCTTACTTGACGAATCTGAGTTGCTAGCATCAACTATTTTAAAACTAAAATGTGAGAGAGAAGCATCTTGGAGAAAGCATGAAGCATGAAGAGGGAGCCAAGAGAAGCAGGAAGCAGCTGTTTTGGCCAGTCTTTGCTTGTGGCAGTCTGTGTCTCCATGCAGACCTTAACATTTCAGGAGGCCAACTGCTGCTGAGTCAGCCCCTCTGCATGAGGTGCCCAAAATACGTATGGAATGACAAGGAGTAAAAGTCCTGACATACGCCAGAAGTCACTTTGAGTGTACACATCTCCAGGGGGGAATAAATGTCCCCTAATTGGGGGCCAGGTGGTAGACAGTTGATTCACAAATTGGAGTGTGTCCTCTTATCACACTTCTCGGTGTACAACAGACAGAACATACACCAGGTGTTTGTCAGGGAAATGCAGCTCAAAGCAATGGGACCTCCCATTTCAGCAGTGGCAGCCATATCTCTTAAAGTGATGTCAAATGATAGTGGGGCTGAACTGTGCTAGACTTGGTACACCAGAGCCTGTCATCTAGAAAGACTTTGATGCAAGCAGTAGAAATAAAGCATAGGTGAAAGGACTGCCTGAAAGGCTCAAAGCAAACATGCCTGGTAGCAAAAGTCAGGTTGCTTCTGCAAAGCTGGCATTTTGGGTAAAAAAAAATAAATTATTTTCCTTCTCATTTGCCATTGCTTTCTAAAGAAGAATAAGACCCTGTGCTAGAAGCCCATTAGTAATTTGACTTTAATTTAAATATCTGTAGAAACAGGATTCAGATTCAAGAATGAAGGGCATAAATTCTATAAGGCATGTTCACAGAAACATATTTTTGTGATGCCAATATAGTGCATGTGAAAGCTCTGCAGCATCTAAGGGCTCATATTTGACAATACTGCTAAAGAACCAGTTAATTAATTATCACACAAAAAATATTGTAGTGGTGCTCCCCTTCTGCAGCTTCTGCAGGCAATTCCACACCAGTTGTTGCAGTTGTCCCTGTGCAAAATCTGACTTCTTGAAAGTGGCCTCCCAAATGTAAACAAATATTTCAGATTAAAATTGAAACCTGAACAGAAATGTATAGGAATTTGTAAGAAATTACGATCTTAATTCTAGAATCTCCTATTCCACTTAGGAGATCTGTCATCTTGAATGACTTCTGAGCACCAAGGCTCTGGTGCTCTACTATACCATGCTATCATAGACATTCATCAGCTGTCAGAAGAAAGGACTTAATTCAGAAGATTTCCTACTTTTCAACTCTTTAAAATAAATGTAGTAACAAAAATATACTACCAGTTCTCATTCAGAATTCTAGCTACAAGGATGACTTTGCAGTTTGCTGAACCATGCCATGCATGAAACATTGAATTTGTGGAACAAATGTAAGACAGGACTGTTGAACAGGAACCAAAGGATTTGGATGTGTGAACCATACAGAAAAATGTTTCTATTATGGTTATGAAATCCTCTATTGCTTTTTTTTTCTTTTTTCCAAACAGAATAAATAGAGAAAGATTTCACTTACTATAGCACTATCAATATGCATGGCTAGAAGAGCAGCAAGTTACCTCCTTGCCTTGGTCTTCCACTTGTCCCCTTCTTTACCAATTCCTGTCACTACAGCTCAGTTCAATCGTTACAGAGCGTTCCCCACAATGCTGTGATTTCAAAGTAATTCCTGACTACATCCATAAATTACCAACAACCCACATGCTCCTGGATCTCTGGGGGACACTATCCAGCAAGTGTACGTAACAGTGCCCTGCACACAGGAAAACAATTGAAACAAACAGATGCAAATGGAACTTGTTGATCAATTCCTTTTTTGCTTTATGTGTCTGAACTGTTCAGCTCAGACATGACAGAAGTTGCAGGCAGAATTTTCAAGAGCTCTCTGCTCCCCAGCTGAAAAGATATCCCTTCTAACCTCGATGTTTACTTTTCCATTGACATTTATATTGATAAAAGGGTTTGTCTAGTGATCAAGGTTCTAATATGGATTATTTCTGTACAATATGCAAGTAATACAGAACATGATCCAGATGGTATTTCATATAGCAATACTGCCTTAGAAATACACATTATGAAGCTACTCTATTCATGGTGGCAAATCAGGTTTCAGGAAGAGAAAAAGAAATCCATATAATGGCAAGATAGTAATCCTAAGGATTTCCTAATGAGTGTACAGAAGAAACAGATGAGAAAAACTGGGAAATAAATGCAAAGATAGATATGTTGCAGTGCTAACAGATTGAATGAAATGTGGTGGAAAATGCAACAATTTGGGAAATAAAAATTGAACTCAGCTGCTCAGACAGAGATGACTAATGTTTACACATCAGGAATGTATGTAATTAAGTTAGGTTGCAAATTATAAAATCCTAGTAAAGACAAGACTTTTAGTAACTTCTTTACCAGTTAGCATGTCATTCTGATCCTCAAGGTCTTTTGCTTTGATATGCTAACTCACCAACTGCTTTGACTTAGGATTTTCCTTCATTTTATATTTTCCTAGTGACATTTTACATTTTCATAGTGAAGAGGCAAAGTACACAAAGGTGACATAAGCATTCTTGAAACAGTTTGAGCTTTCACTGCATGAATATAGACATTTTAATAAACTAATTTATAAATGGTTGTCTGTAATGTTAATATTCAATGCATAAAGAAATCTAATTAACGATAGCGAGTCTAACAGCACTTCCACTGTCAGTCAACAGAGCTGCAGTATATGAAGCAGTTATTATGTGTGCTGTTTGCTCTATACACAAATTAACTGACATTTTGGATGGTTGCTACCATGATTCGTTTATAGACTGCACTTGAAATAAAGTGAAACATGTACCAAATAGAACTAAATCTAATTGAAAAATGTAATACTGGCCTCAGTCCGTTTCTCCCCAATCAAAGATGTAGTAGGTTTTGTAATACTAATTATTAACAACTTGCAATTTGCAGAACAGATTTTTAATAGTTGAGTTAGGCTACTCATCAGCCTGTAATTTTCAAATTATTTTTTAATTTACTGGGATTACAGATTTTAATATGTGATGAAGTTTCTTTCCAAGCACCTAATGTGCTTAATAAATATTGGTAATACATGGTTCCTGTCTTCTGTACCTGCAGCTTTACAGAGGAATTAATTCAGAAGCAGGCTACTTTAGCATTATAAACATCTCTAAAGCCAAATTGAAGTCCAGTTTTCCTGCCAAAACTCTGCAAATTTATCTGAGAAAACTATCCAAGCAGAGCAGATTGATGGCTCTTGGTTTTGGTAAAGAGAAGTGTAGAAAAGATGATTGAGATCAAGAATAGCAATAAATAGTGTGGTTAGATAACTTAAAAAAAAATTACTTCCTCTTCCCTCCCTAGCCTAAGGGACTTACCTAATCATATAGAAAAACAAGCAGCATGTTGTTCATGTCACATGGGGAGAGGATGCATGTAGCAGGGACTGGTTGTAGCAGAAGATGGCAAACCTCAAGCATTTAAACCTCTGAGACCTCCAGCCCCCCAAAAGGGCCTGACTTTGCAGTCATGAAGGTCACCGTTAGAAGCAGCTTCCAACTTGGTGGCAAACACAAGCAAATTTGAGTGATCACAGGTCAGAACCTACCCTGATACACCTGCTGTTCCTAGTAGTGTCATATGTGGGTTTTTTCAGCAAGGTGCTGTACTGCATGCTGAGCTGAACCAAGATTCTTACAATCAAATGCTTAATTTTAATCATGTGCTTAAATACTTTGCTGAATGAAGACTTGGATTGGGGCACAAGTTAATCCTTACATCTCCAATACCTGGTTTAGCTTACCACTTATTACCACTTGTATTATTTTAATGAAGAGGAAGAATTTCAGACTATTGCTAATAAAGCAATTTGCAATATTATGCAGGTTTTTTTTCTGAACACTGCCAAGTATTTCTCTATGTGGAGTAGAACTGAAATTCTAGCCTGTATTTGCAACTTAGTCATAATAAATGAGGTTTTTTGTTTTAGTGATATGAAGCACAAGGACAGAAAGCAAATTGTGTGACACAGAATAACTTCTTCATGAAGGAGTTAAACTATTCATCAGCAGGAGCACTTTGAAAACACAGGAATTTCTGATCCATCACTTAGCTGAAAGCTTATGTGACATTTACAATAAGCATGTATATTTTGAGATAGTTGACAATGACATCTTTATGTTTTTTTTATCAAAGCTTCCATCTTACAATCCCCTTTGGTCCTGAGTATTGTTAAAAATGTGCCAGGGTTAGGGCTGCTCATACCTTTCCTCTTCTAAGTGGTACAATGATCAGAGAAGAGCAAAGTTTTATGATCCCTTCAAGGTATTTGAAAATGACACTAAATGACATTTATAAAGATTTCTAGAAGTCAGAAGAGCTTTATTTTCTTTCTGAAGGCTTGTTCATATCCTTTTGAATTGTGTTAGATGCCAATTCCTCCACTCTCTTTCTAGAAAAACACAAAGCTTACGTTTCACGGGTCCCATAAATCCAGTGATAGCACTTGCAGATCAGCCATTTTGGACTTTTTTAAGTAATGTTTTTTCTTAAGACTTACATAGTATTTATCTTCAGAGTTTACTGCATGTATTAACAGTTACATTTTTTAATCCTAGTGAGGAGGATCCCCATATTAGAGAGGAAAACTAAAGGAGGTGAATCCAATTTGGAACCAGTCATCAGTACAGGTATTTCTTCCTAGAGTATGGAAGATTTAGAGGCAGGAGTTACAAGAGGATTATTTTCCTCTGAACTGTTGCAAATGAACACAAAGGTTTGGTTCACACTGTGGCTGTGGAAGTGCCATTCAGACTGTGGCTATTCCAGTCTGTTGACTATAAACTGTAGTTGTGCTGCATGAGACACTGTACCTCTGGAAGCCTCCAGCAAAAAAATCTGACTGTGTTGTCCGTCTTAAGCACACCAAGAGTTCCATTTGCTGAATCACTTTTGTGGTGAAAGTTATCCTGCTGGCAAAAGGTGGAATTGAGGCTTCATTCCAAAGGAAGTGTGTTCAAAAAAAGGGTGAAACTCCCACTCACTTTAGTGGGAGCAAGCTCAGGCTCATAACTTGCAATGTGAAAAGTTACAGGGAACAACATCTATTACTAAAACAATCATATCAATCTCTGGTTTCAGAAATCTCATATTAACAGATTTTGCCTAAAAAATACTGGAGCAGTGAGGCATTTTCTTGCAGAATAAAGATCTGTTTAAAGAAAACCTTGGTTACAACATGTATAAAATCTAGAGACAAGAATGATACAACTTAGTAAGTCTGCTTCTTCTTCCTTCTTAATTGTTATTCATAACTGGAGAAAAATAGAACAATATACTTCCCAGAAAAAGCAAAATTATTCATGCATTATTACAGAAAAAGAGTGAATAGAAACAGGCAACAATTTTAATATGGTTGGGTCTCCTTGTCTATGCGTGCACAAACCTGAATTATATTCACACACAAAGAAGCCAGACATGACTTTTTGCCTACATATATGTCCTTAAGGTTCAAGCACAGGGCTCAGGAGAGAACAACTTCTAATGAGTTCCTGCTTTTCTCACTGAGTTGTCACACAGGAAACGATGTGTGCTCAGAGTCTCTCTTTCCCAGCAAATGCCCTGGTGGCAAATCCTAGCACAGTGGGAAAAGGGGTCTGCAAGCAGATACATATTATATCCTAGCAGGAACATGACTCCCCATCTCAATCTACTCTTTCATAGCCTGAAAATTTACAGCATATGTGCTTTGACTTACACATACATAATATTAATCTGATACTGCAATCACCATTACTCTGTGTGGCATAAGAAATTATATTAAACAGGCACCAGGTGACAACTAGCTGTCAAAATCTGTAATAAGGAACCAGCAGGATCCATATCAGAATAATTTTCAAGATATGTGTTCTTTTCTTTTAGATTGATGACAAAGAATCCTCAATATCAAAAACTATATATTGCTTTTGATCTTCTAATTAGTTCAAACTTACAAGAGAGAAGGATGGAGGCAGAAAAACATAAAGCAGGAAGATCTCTTTCCTGGTTTGTAGCTACTGCAGGTGTCTTTAGAAATAGTCAGACATATAAGGTGACATGCTGAGGTACATGACAGTAACTTTGTCTTCCTCTTACCAAATAAAGGTACTTTGAAGGTGGCAGAAATGGTCTTACATGGACTTGGGCAAGGTGCTGTCAGGTAAAGTGCATAGATAAACAAAAGGGGACACAGAATAGGTATCAGTATGGACCAAATAGCCCTGTTTGTTACAATGTCCCTGCTGGAACACTAGCAGTTTGGCACAAGTGACATCAGTCCATAGAGTCCCTGGATTCAGTCAAAGCCAAAAGCTAGATTAAAAGAATGTCCCTTCTCATCATCCATCACTCTTGGACTACACTGCATTCAGTTATTACAAAAACAAACCCCCCTCCAAATCCTGTTCTTTTATCTTTTTAATTATTTTTAGCAGGCAAGTTCACTAATATATTCCCGGCTGTGGGAAATAAGAATATTACAAGGACAGTAATCACTGCACAGCCTGAAGTCAATTTTATCTGACTTTGATACCAGCAAAAACCCCAGTTTTTCCACCCTACATGCCTACTCAAAAAACCCCTAATTCTGTGGGCAGAAACCTGCCAAGACTCTCAAAGAACCTTATTGAGGTTTATTGCAGAACTGCAAGATAGCATAATGTTTCAAACACTTTTGTGACTAATTTCTCACTTCCAGAAAACCTACATCACTGCAGTTTATGTTTGCCTTTGGAGTTAGAAGAATGTTATTTCACAAATACTTTATGTTTTAACACTGTTTGCAGGAGTTCAGAAAGAAAATTAAAATTAAAAAAAATAAATAAATAGGGACTTGGACTGAAAATAAGTCTTTATGATAATGAATAGACTGACTCACAGGAAAAACACATTGATTGACTTAATAGTTAACTGTCAGTCATTGCCCTTGTTCCTTTGTTGAAGGTGTTTTTAACTTCAAATAAATTGCATCATCTCTACCGGTAAAATGTAAATTCCATCTCAGTCTTGATAAAGATCATCAATACAAGAGAAGAATTACTTTAATGCCCATTGCACTGATGGATTCTTAGAGGCTGTATTTTTACAATGATACGTTAAATTTTTTATCAGTTTCCTTAGTGAGGTCAGAACTACTTATAAGCACTGAAGATGTTCTCAGAAAACACAGGAAAGCGTGACTGTATCTATATGGAACAGAAGCACTAGAAATAAAATGGCAATATTCTCTCTCAGTATTTATAGTTACATTCTCAGCAATTCAGCTGTTGCTAGTGGCTTTCTAATAGTAACTTGCCTAACCTCTGAACCAAGAAGGTACTTCAGCATCTGTAATTTGACTGAGACTACCTAAAAGCTTAAAATGAGACACATTGCTATGAGGACTGAGTTCAGGCATGGACAAATAAAAAAAATGTTATGGGCAGCAGACTGCTGGCAAGAATGAAAATCCAACAGCCTTGGGGAGGAACCTTTGAGACCCATCCTCCTTGGCTGACTGGGACCTCCAATGCACCCTGCCCCACACACTGACAGAACTGAGCAAGGAAGGACTGGAAGCTGGGTGAGTCCTGCATTTCCGCATCAGTTGCTGGCCAGTGGTGTTATATGGCCTCAAAGAATCTGGGCTGTTGTGTGCCATTTCTGCTCTTGAAGGGGCAGAATTCAACACTGCCTTTCTTACTGCAAATTATTAACCTGGTCTTACTGAATTCCTTGTAGCCCATTTTATAAATGAAAGATACTGGAGGTACAGACAGCTTGTCAGGAGCCACATAGTCAATTTTGGCACAATCAGGACTACAATGTCTTTCCCAATTCTATACTTAGTCCCTGAGATTAGAGTTCCTCATACAGGAAATAAATAACTACTAAAGGATTAAGTATACAATTTTTTACTACTTATTTTAAAAGAAATAGATATGTAATTTTTATAATAGCTTCAAATGCTTGCATGGAATGCACAGAAGTTTTCTGGTAGAATTTTGCAATTTATTATGATATTTTACTGCCTCACCTGAAGTTACTTGGAACTTGCATGGAAAGAGATTTGAATGTACAGCCTAAACACTAAAGGTCTTTTTGCTTTCTATACACAATTAACTTAATTGCAATAAAGAACAACTAGAGCAATTTTCACCTGGAATATGACTGCAAACAAACTTGAGACAAGGAGGAACACTTTCATATTTATGTGATTTACAACAGCAAGATTCAATGCTATCACTTTGATAATTTATTCCAAGCAGCAGCTTTTATTTCAGTAGTGGTTAGGGTCCAGTTCTGGTAAACAGATCAGTATATTTCCCTGAGCTGGAGACTAATAGACTGCTAGTTTGGATGATCTTCAAATCCCCATTTGTATTTGTAGACCCTTGAGCTTTCTGCCACCTGAGTGAACTGCAGCACTGGCCCTTTCTTTGGTTTTGATTTAACATTGATTTTGGGTCATGCTGACATCCTGGGCTGTTCCCAGTGGTAATTCAGAAGCTGACTCACAAGTCCTTCCATCATCCCTGCCATGGGGCCAGCAGCCCCTGGAACAGGGGACAACAAGTTAAGAGCAGGGACTGTTCAAGCTCTGCCAGCTTAATTGCTGGAAACATGCCAGAAATTCAGAGAGCTTCAATAGCAGGCCTTTGCTGATTTGACTTCATTTGACAGAAATGAACTAGGGAGCACACAGGCAAGATGCTGTACCAGATGAGTGGGAACCTTCAGCAGCACGGTAGTGACGGGTGGCAGCAACCTCATCCATCGACACAGGGTAAGCCACAGTTCAACTCATTTTGCTCAGAAGTTGCTCAGATCAAAATAATTTCTACAATTGATCTTTTCTGATCCAAGCTAATTTTGAGTCAAATGAGTCAAAATGCTAGCTCCTCTGAGAAGGTGCAAGTCTTAATTTTGCTTGCCTGAACTGTGATTAAAACAAGTTGATACAGAAACCTTTAGGCATGTGGATTTTGTAAGGACTTTCTGAACTTTGTTCACACAGCTATACCAAAAAGTCTTTCTCTTTAAATCTAGCCTGAAGAAACTGGTGTCCAGCTTGTAACTAGCATATTAGGTGCTCTTAAACTCTGACAGAAATCCCAACCACAGCTTCTAGGTAGTGAAATCCTCACAATTAAAATATACAAACATGCTTTAGAGACCTGTCTTAAACAACCTTGCAGTAATTTTTACCTCTAGGCACATGATGGTCCAATGACTTCAGTACAGCTTAAAGGTTGGCAAGATTAAGAACTTAGGCCAACTCTATAAATATGAATGGAACTCCAATAAATGCAGCAAATATCCAACTCCTTTCCTTCAGTGAGTTACAGAAGGAGTTTTGAATGGAAACTCATACAGTAAATAATTGATGCCACAGCCAGTATTTTTGTCCATTTTGAACTTAAAACTACCAGTGTGCACAGGAGAGTTGTGTCTGCTTCTACCCCAAATACACCCTACTGTATGAAACCACTTCCTTTGGGACCAAATACACTGTGCCAAATGCTACAGTGAAAGCCTGATCCAAAAATCATTGAAGTCTGCAGAAATATTCCAATTGATTTCCATGGGCTTTGGAATAAGTCCATATTGACATCCATTCAACTTTATTGAGCTAAGCTTTCCTGTGGAGCTGCAGCAGCCAATATGGCCATAATGTCTTCAAAAGCAAGCTTTAAGGCCACTGCCAGTCAAATAACATCACAGCAAGGAAATGACAGCAAAATGAACTCATTATTATTTATCTAGATTTTTAAATAAACCATGATTTATGAGCCCATTGCTGTATTTCTGTGTGGAAAAAAAAACTTCCAGTTTTCAAAAACTACTTATTTGTCACAGACCACTGAAGTAAATACAAAGTTTGCATGAGGATGATTAGCATACCACACTAACAAATGCACAGAAATTAATATACTTGGGAGTTTTGCCTATCTGCTAGCAGCCAACATCAAATATCTTATTTTTCTTGCCATTGCACTCATACTAAAGTTCCACTGTCATCAACAGGAATTAAACATGAGTTGCCACTTAGGATTTGGCATTTTCTCTTGTCACCTATTCAGTTCTTTGCTGGCTTAATGGACAACACACCCTTTTACAACATGTCATCTCACTTACTCGAGACATTCATTTTCCCACATGTAATGCTATACTTTCAAGGAGACTAGTTGAGGAACAAGGATGTCTGTGTGATATAAGCATAAAAAATAAGGGTCTCTTTGTGGGTTTATTATATCCTGGACTGGGATGTTACTGTAAGAAATTTGCTGGGAAAGCCCAAAAGGGAATTGACATTCTCCTGGAAAGTGTTCATCTACTTGAGTAAAGGAGTTTAGTAAACGTGAGTGGAAACATTTACTGAGCATTTCCTAAAGCATGCTTACATACATCATCTAGACTACAGAGAGAGGATGCCACTCCTGCCTTTTGTAATACCAGAGGAGGAGATGTTAACCTGGATTTCAAAAAGGCATAAAGAGAAGAATGTCATATGCTATTTTGCATGACTGAAAACACGGAACACTCAACAAACAAGGTCTCAGGTTTCTTCTGCTGATTTGAGCCTTCATTTGATAACATGATCATGAAAGAATGATTGAGAAGGACTCCTTGCAGTTTTTATTTCATTAACTTGCCAAGAACCATATGCAAATCATATTTCAGCCTCTTTAAAAATCTATACTAGGTGCTTCTGGACAACACTTTCAATGCCCAAAGGCATATCTATGCAATGGCATATCTGATAAATGCCTGTGTACCCACAGGCTGCCTTAGTTCCCTAAATCTGATGCATTTCATATTGCCCAAAAGGGGTTAATTCTCCATTGACTAAACATCAGTATTCAAATGACACTCAGCATCCAGCAATCCCAGCAAGGGAAGAAATCCCTCTTGCTGCACTGTCCTCCTGTTTCATGAAAATACATCAAAAAATATGGGAATTCTTTAAGTAATTTGGCTCTAAAGAATGACTGTGCCTCATGTCCAGCCTCACTGTTCCCAGTGGGCAAATGATGGCAATTAGTTTGTTAAAATCCTGAGTCTCTTTATAACTCATAAGAAGAGATGGAGTAAACATTAGCAGAGACCATTGCAGTGCAAAGAGTGCTTATACTACCCCGAGAACTAGCAAAATGAATACAAGAATCACATTGACTACTAAGTGCCTGCAGAACATTTCTTCCTATCAAATAGTGATGATTTTGTCCCATCCAGTTGTTTTAAAGCTCTCCAGAAATCTGATCTACCACAACTAAATATTGTCAGGATTACTTTAAACCTATGACTCCTACACATTTCTCAGAGCTGATGAAATAACAACCTAGCCTGTGGTTTCTTCTCTTAAAGATACTCTCCTTCCTGATTCAGAGATCCAAGCCTCCTCATTTTGCTAGAATCCAGACAAAGGTGCATTTTACAAGTATGTCCTGAGCTGGAGAACTGTTTATAAACCAACCTATGTTCAATCTATTATGCATGCATCCCCCGCTGGAGTATTTGTAATATGACCTCTGCATACCTGCCAAGAGCTGGGATATCAGTTTGAAACCCAAAGCATCTCTCTCCCTCCCCCTTCCCTCTCTGCCTTACAGTGATCAATGAAGGCATCCGCAGTCGAAGCAGTTCAGATCACCTTTTCACACCTGCCCTGAGCCGGGATTTTCGTTTGCAGCCCAAAGCCCTTGGCCTCTCTCTCCTCTGCTGCCAGATCGAGCCTCCCGCAGGGCGCTACGGCCCGGGCAGTCCCTTGCCCACCTGCCCGCGCCGCGCAGCTCCCCAGCCCGCAGCCCCTGGACGCTGCCTTTCTGCGCCCAGTTTCCCTTTCCGCAGCAAACAGAACCCCAGCCTCTCCCTGCGGCAGGTGCACCTCTTTTTTTTAATTTAATTTTTTTTTTTTGGTGGGGGGGGCATTAAAACAATAATTAAAAATCGGACCCACATTTTAAACAAAG
>NW_009954140.1:1821847-1823457 GCF_000747805.2 Chaetura pelagica | reverse complement strand
TCTCTTTCCGCTCATTTTGTAGCAGCAGGGGAGGAAATTTCCTCCCCCCGCCGCCTCCCTCCCCCCGGCATGCTGGCACTGCCCCGCTGAGATGCGCTGAGTTTGGGGTTAACTTGCACCTTGCCGCCCTGGAATAGACTCTCCGGACCGGATCAGTTGGGGTTTGTGGTCTATGTCTTGTCGGGAAACCTGGTGGATTTTTTTCTCACTCTTGGAGGAAGAGCCTGGTGCTGGCTGTTGGCTTCGTGGTTTTTTTTGGAGGGCGAAGGAAGGGAAGGGATCTCGCTTGAGCCGTGCAGAGAGAGAGGTCGGACATGTGTTGTCAGCACATCTGGGGAATACAGTCTACGAGTCCGAAAGGAAATTTGCTGGGATCGTTCAAACTGCGATATTGATCTTTGTTATTTTTTTTCGCCGAGGGATGCACTTGGCATGAGAATCAGAGGATGGAAATTGTTTGGGAGGTGCTTTTTCTTCTGCAAGCGAATTTCATCGTCTGCATTTCAGGTACGCAGCTCACAGGGCGGCGGGGGGTGGGGGGTTGGGGGGGATACCAAACACAGGGGTCCCAGACTTCCCCTTAATAAGGGGCAGGAGGTAGAGTTAAACCCAAATCAAAATAGTTGAAAAATACATGAACGATGTATTGTGAGTGCATTGTGACAGAAATCAGCAACTGTCAATCTCCCTCCCTTTAATTTCAGTATCTAAGTAGTAATTATGATACATTTGTTGCAATAAATAACCACAGTGTACTGAGGAAGCTGAGATGCTTAAAATTCCTATCGTACCTGATTGTGATAATGAATTGCAACCTTGCAGCAATCCCAGAATTTCATAGCTTCTGAAGTTCTTAAACTGGTCTGATCTGAGGATCTTAAAAGGCTTGTGGTTCAGTGGCAGAGTTGTCACACAGTTCAGGGTCTGCAAAAAGGGAGGAATGACACTGATGAACGTGCCTCTGCTTTTAAAAGGAGCTTTACTGTGGCCGTGCTCTGAAAATTAATTATAAAAAATAAATAGCCCCATTCAAAGAGCTCCTTGGTGGCTGGGATTCCAGCTTTAGGCTTCTCATTTAAATGTTGCAAAGATCTCTCCCCTCCAGTATGTAGAAGTCAGGTAATTTCAGTTGTCACCAGAGCTTGTCCAATTAATGAATAGGCACGGCTGGGCATCTAGCGTAAAGGATTGGAACAATTTATTCTTGGGGAAAACACTCCCTTGTACTGCAAAAGCCCTGGCTGCCTTGTTAATTTGTCATGTCAGTCGTGCTGGAATAATTATGTTGCAGGAGGCAGGAGTGGGGAGGTGGCCAGTTTTCTAGTTTGGGACACTTCAGGGAGCCCCATGGGGATCCAGGCTGCCTGCGTCTCCCGCTGTTCCACCGCTCTGCAGGCTGCTTCTGCCCTCGAGTCATTGCATAAGTCCGGAAATGGGAACATGAGCAACACAGGCAAGGCACTGCCAGGGCAAGGTGGGGGATCCTGGTGGACTTAGCGCTGTCCAGACTGGAGGTGCTTAAAAGGAGGTCCAGAGCTTCTTTCGGACAATGCAGAGATTGGTGTGGGCCAGATCCCAGCTGCAGCCCCCAGCCAGCAGCCCCTGCAGCA
>NW_009954140.1:1803510-1819492 GCF_000747805.2 Chaetura pelagica | reverse complement strand
CGGACATGTGTTGTCAGCACATCTGGGGAATACAGTCTACGAGTCCGAAAGGAAATTTGCTGGGATCGTTCAAACTGCGATATTGATCTTTGTTATTTTTTTTCGCCGAGGGATGCACTTGGCATGAGAATCAGAGGATGGAAATTGTTTGGGAGGTGCTTTTTCTTCTGCAAGCGAATTTCATCGTCTGCATTTCAGGTACGCAGCTCACAGGGCGGCGGGGGGTGGGGGGTTGGGGGGGATACCAAACACAGGGGTCCCAGACTTCCCCTTAATAAGGGGCAGGAGGTAGAGTTAAACCCAAATCAAAATAGTTGAAAAATACATGAACGATGTATTGTGAGTGCATTGTGACAGAAATCAGCAACTGTCAATCTCCCTCCCTTTAATTTCAGTATCTAAGTAGTAATTATGATACATTTGTTGCTCCCAGACTTCCCCTTAATAAGGGGCAGGAGGTAGAGTTAAACCCAAATCAAAATAGTTGAAAAATACATGAACGATGTATTGTGAGTGCATTGTGACAGAAATCAGCAACTGTCAATCTCCCTCCCTTTAATTTCAGTATCTAAGTAGTAATTATGATACATTTGTTGCAATAAATAACCACAGTGTACTGAGGAAGCTGAGATGCTTAAAATTCCTATCGTACCTGATTGTGATAATGAATTGCAACCTTGCAGCAATCCCAGAATTTCATAGCTTCTGAAGTTCTTAAACTGGTCTGATCTGAGGATCTTAAAAGGCTTGTGGTTCAGTGGCAGAGTTGTCACACAGTTCAGGGTCTGCAAAAAGGGAGGAATGACACTGATGAACGTGCCTCTGCTTTTAAAAGGAGCTTTACTGTGGCCGTGCTCTGAAAATTAATTATAAAAAATAAATAGCCCCATTCAAAGAGCTCCTTGGTGGCTGGGATTCCAGCTTTAGGCTTCTCATTTAAATGTTGCAAAGATCTCTCCCCTCCAGTATGTAGAAGTCAGGTAATTTCAGTTGTCACCAGAGCTTGTCCAATTAATGAATAGGCACGGCTGGGCATCTAGCGTAAAGGATTGGAACAATTTATTCTTGGGGAAAACACTCCCTTGTACTGCAAAAGCCCTGGCTGCCTTGTTAATTTGTCATGTCAGTCGTGCTGGAATAATTATGTTGCAGGAGGCAGGAGTGGGGAGGTGGCCAGTTTTCTAGTTTGGGACACTTCAGGGAGCCCCATGGGGATCCAGGCTGCCTGCGTCTCCCGCTGTTCCACCGCTCTGCAGGCTGCTTCTGCCCTCGAGTCATTGCATAAGTCCGGAAATGGGAACATGAGCAACACAGGCAAGGCACTGCCAGGGCAAGGTGGGGGATCCTGGTGGACTTAGCGCTGTCCAGACTGGAGGTGCTTAAAAGGAGGTCCAGAGCTTCTTTCGGACAATGCAGAGATTGGTGTGGGCCAGATCCCAGCTGCAGCCCCCAGCCAGCAGCCCCTGCAGCATCTCTCCCTGGCAATCTTCGGCTGGTAACACCTAAACCGACATTTGGGGTGGCAGCATCTGTATCAATTTGTGTTGCCTGCATCTGCCCCAAAACTTTTTTTTATTCCTGAGCAAATAGCGTTGCTGTTGGCTTTGTGGGGTACATCAGCCCTTCTTCTATCCCTGCAGACTGGTGCCATCTGCTACCAGGCACCCGGGTGACACTGGCAGCACCCCGGCTGACCTTCCACTTGTGCCCAGTGGTACCATCAGAATAATTCATTCTCTCACACTTTAGAACAGCAAAACCTGCTGTCTCTTGTCATTTAAATCTCACACTTATCTATTTAGCTCAGCGTGATGTGCCACCTGTCCAGTTCCCTTCAAATTAGGCTCTTCTTGAAGTATCACAGTGAGAATGGAAAAACGAAGCTCATGACTTTCTTGGCCACAGTAATATCCTGAGACAGAAAGAAGCTGTCCCATTCTGTGCAGGTCCTTATGCCACACATTTAGCTGCCAGTGTTTCCTAATTTCCTCCCCTCCCCTTTCCTTATCTTCAGACATGGAAACCCAGGCTCCTGAAACTGACAGTGGGATTAGTCCTGCAGGGGCTCTCGTCGCTCTCCATCTCCCTCTAGCACTAAGAATGGACTGATATCCATCTTCATTTTCCTTTTCTTTTTGGGGGGGAAGAATAAAGTGAATAAGTGAATGGTGGGATGCTTTTGCTGCATGTATAAAACTGTGATTTCAAATAATTAATTTTGACTACACAGAGGATGTGTGCACTTTTTAGCCTTTCTTTTTTATTTCCTAGGGATTTTTATTTTTTTTTCAGGAATCCTTAGTATTTGTCATCTTGGTAAAAAGGATTAAGATCTGTAGATACCTGACGGGCACTAACGCTTTGTGTCTTTCCTCTGTCATCCTTTTTTACACTATGTTTTGTAGCATATTATCTAGCTGGGCATGTTTGGATAGAGGTGTAAGAGAAGGTGTAATTAAGCCTGTTAGGATTTGCCTCAACACTGGATTCCAGCAACTGTATTTTTAGCACTTCTGCACTGCACATTCATTCAACATCTTACTTAAAAATACCACTAGTCGAGTACAGTGCTGCAAATTACAGGAACATGAAATAAGGATTGTGGTAGTAGTCTTTTTTCTTCCTCTTCTTCCCCCCTCCACCCCCAGCCCCTTTCTTATTAAACCAGTTGTTTCAGCAATGAAGAGGCAAGACTGGCCGTCTGTGCACAGATCTTCCCTCAACATTAGCAAATGCTTGATTCAGTGTCTATTTAAACCTGTGACAGCCCTCCTACTAATTCAGTGGTTATTTGGATTAGAGCCTATTAAGGGCTGCTGTTCAAAGGGATGATGTCAGTCACTGAATTTAATAGACTATTAAGTTAGTTTATCATCTTAGTAAAGTTATTTATTAAATATCTATTCAATATTATGTCACATTGTCTTTTGCTATGTATTCACATGATGTTTAAATATAAATTATGCTGAATGTAGCACTTAAGCTGTGTTTCTTATTTAAAATAAATAATTAATTGGCTTTTTGGTGTCTCTCACATGCAACAATTTTTGTGAGACCTAGTATATGGAAAGTAATTTTATGTATTTAAGAGAGGCAGCTATATTTTCAAGATATTTTATACCTAACATGTTTTTTATCCGTTACCTGTGTCTATGATAGATTGCTTGGAAGAAATTATACTGAGATTTAGGAATTAATTTTTTTTAGTTACTGGCCCTTGTGTTTGGAAAATAATTTTTATGTGAACTCTGTAAACTGAATATTTTTGTTTTCTTGACATACTGAATTAAGGCTTTTGCTACTTGAAACTGCTTTTATGAAAGAAGAATCTAGTTTGTTCGTGCAGATGCAGATACAAAATAACAACAGATTGAGGGACCATAAAAAATTTTTCTATCCTTTATAAGGAAATGAAAGCCCTCTCTTTGCTTCTAAGTCCTGATGCATATTTATTCCTATGAGTTGTGGTCTCTGAGGAAAAACAGTTATGATTTGTATTACGGCTTTTTATGATTTTGTTCCTTAATGATTCTACAAACATAGAAGGAACACAGGGTAGTGGAATTAAAGATGTCCTGTATATAGAATGCTGAATTAAGACCTCTCTGGCTGTTGTTCCTTTGAAGATGCAGAGAATCATAGCACAGGGATTATTCTGTCTACATAGAAAGAGGATAGTAGTTGTTGGTATGATGTCCAGTATTTGCTTCATGGATAAGAATACCACCAAAGATTAAGATCAGTGTTCTCAGGTGAAATGTTGTTGATCCTATAATGGCTGACACCTTTATTTGTATAGTCATTTGCATAAACCATGAGCAATTTTTTTATTGGAAATGCTACTGTCATGGGCACTGATTAAGAAGGTTTTTATGTACATTTTCTGTTAATCCATCAACAAAATGGTTTATAGAACCTGCATGTTCAACATCTTTGCGGTTTCCTATGGTTTGATATATTGCCTCTTATTGTTTTGGCTTGCAGGAACCAATATGGATGAAATTCATGCAAGTCTTATAGCTCTTTTATTATTTGGAAGTTTTTCCATCCTTCACTATCATCTTCTAGTCAGATCCCTTTTATGATGTAACTTCTTTGGTCTGTTTGGCAGCACACAGGGGTCATAAATCATGTATCATGAACAGTTAAGATAATATAAAACAAAATCCTGTGCATCAAGGAGTCCAAGGACAATGAAGAGAGACTTCAGGGTCCTGGGACAGCTGGTTAGGGGGTCTGGAGCACAAATAGTGTTTGCCTCCATACCTGTTGCAAGAAAGGATGAAGAGATAAACAGGAGGAGTCTGCAGATCAATGCATGGCTACACGACTGGTGCCACAGGCAGGGCTTTGGGTTTTTTGATCACAGGTACGAGATACCTGGCCTGCTGGTGGCAGGTGGGATGCACCTGTCCCAGAGGGGCAAAAGGCTTTTGGTGCAAGAATTAGCAGGGCTCATTGACAGGGCTTTAAACTAGATATGAAGGGGGAAGGGGAGATAACTGTGCCTGTTAGGGAAAAGCCCAAGAGAAACATACCAGGGCTTGAAGGATGGTGGACTAGGGAGGATTCTCACTCTGTTGTTTCACTTGAGAGAAAGGACAGATGTTTAGAAATCATGGAAGCACGAGAAGGGTCTGGTAGGAAATGGAGCCCACAGTGGAAAAAAGGTGTTGGAATCATTAGCTCATCTGAAGTACATCAATACCAATGCACGCAGTATGAGCAACAAACAGTGGGAGCTTGAAGCCATGATACAGCAGGAAAACAATGACATAGTGGCTATCACAGAAACATGGTGGAATGCATCACACAACTGGAGTGCCACAATCAATGGCTACAAGCTAGGGCACAGTGATCATGAGATGAGTTTTTGATCCTTGGAGAAACAAGGAGAGGGGTTAGTAAAACTGCCATCTTAGACTTCTGGAGGCAAAACTTTGACTTGCTCAGAAGACTGATTGACAAAGTCCCTTGAGAGATTTCCTTGAAGGATAAAGGAGTCCAGGAAGGCTGGACATACTTCAAGAAAGAAATTTTAAAGGCACAGGAGCAGGCTGTCCCCATGTGCCAAAAGACCAAAGGGACCTTTGGCTGGACCTTAGGGAAAAAAGGAGAGTCTATGACCTTTGGAAGAGGGGACAGGTCATTCATGAAGTCCATAAAGATGAAGTGAACCTATGCAGAAAGATTTTTTCACAGAAAGAGTGGTTAGACACTGGAATAGGGTGCGCAGGGAGGTGGTTGAGTCACCATCCCTGGATGTGTTTAAGGGTTGTTTGGATGTGGTGTTGGTGGATATGGTTTAGGGGAGAACTTTGTAGAGCAAGGATGATGGTTGGACTGGGTTATCCCAAGGGGCTTTTCCAGCCTGAATATTTCTATGATACAATTCTATGAAGGGATTCCACTGTGTATTGAGCATCTGATGTAGCATCTCCTGGCACTGAGAGCTGGGGGTGTATTAGGAGCAGAGTTGCACTTCATTTTCTGTCTTCTTGCTTCTGCAGTCTCTGAGCTCTGACTACCTGGCATAACACAGAGTTGGCCTATAGGAACTGTACATTATGCCAGAACTTGGAATATCTGTTGAATAATGATCTGCAAGATCTGCTAACTCTTCTTCTCTTAGCATTATGCAACCTGAGGTAATTCAAGCTAAAGTAGTCATATAGAAGAATATCAAGGCTCTAATCAAGTCCATCAGTAACTAACAGTGAATGGTTCATAGTGATGTTTGGACAAAAGTTTTGAAACTAGGTTAATTATCCTCAAATAGTGTCATGGAAGGGGCCTTTTTCTGGCACTTTTGTTAAGTAAGAAATGTAATATCCTAGGGAAAAGTATTATTCATAGCACAGATATACACTCGCAAGAAAGTAATCTCTAGGTATATAGGAAGGTATAACGTGCAGCTTGATGCAACTGGTAACTAAGAGCTTTTGGCATCCAATCCATCATAGTGTTCTTTTCTGCTTTGTCCCATATCCACAGCTTCACGTGTGTGGGCAAACCTTCATGCCTGCATGGAGTTTGTTGATGTTACTGAAAATCCACGTGGATTCAATCCTCCTGCTCACATTCAAACACAGGATGGAGGCCATATGTTGGATCCAAAGACTCTCAGTTCCTTAGCACTTGAATGCTTTCTCACTTCAGAGATGTTGCTGCCTTTTCAAAAGGTGTGAAGATGTTTCTGCTTTAAAATTCTATGGAAATAGGCTTGTAGTTTCCTATAAATGTCTGCTTTACTTTTTGCGTGTGTGTCCTGTGTTTTTTCATAATTCTATTTTTGTTGTTAGTTTTACAGCTAGAGCACGACCAGATAGGCGCTAAGGTGCCAAAACAACGCACATATTTTTAGCATCTGTAAAGGTAGTAGAAGAGAACATTTATGAATAGTTTTTCACATATTATGCTGAGCTATTTTCCATCCAGTAAATTAATGGAAATAAACTGGTAATTGCTGCTATTCTTTTCCAAATCTCAGTGATGAAGATACTCAGTTTTCAAAGGGACCTCTTTGCCTTGTTGTCTTGCCTTATTGTTAATGCAATTGAACTAGATACCGTGCCTCTAAGACAAAAATTACTAAAAATAGGAATCAAATCCCAACTCCAATGAGCCCTCTCAATTCCAGGGTATACTTTTTAGTCTTTAAATATAACTGATGTCATAGAGAAGTTTTGTCCTTGATACTCTTGGGAAGGTTTATGTTTTTAAGTCTACAATAACAAGATTTTAAATTCAGCAAGGACTGAAATGGCTTTCCATTTGCATTATGAATGTTCCTTGTACACCAATGAACAAGGAATTCCTTCTGATCCTAAAAGGCTTTTTAGTTTATTTGTCAGTATTGGTCAAAGTATCATTTTCTTACTTGGTTGAAAGGTTGTAATTTAGCAGAGGAGGGAGATGCTGTTTTCATTGTTACTCATTGGTTATGGCTAAACTTGACATGGCAAAAACTGAAGTGGATGATTGGCCCATCTGGGCTGTTAATAGGAGACTATATAAAAACTGTTTTGTCATTATCTCATTACCAACTCAAGCAGCAGACAAAACTAGATGACAGTTAGTTATGGACAACACAGTTTTATCTGATGTAATATTGCCAGAAAAACATCACAGCAGCTCTAATTCATAAATAACTAATTAGAATTCACTTTTTTAGAAAATACTAAAATTAATATAAAGATAGATAACACCCATAATGTTGTATGTTCATTTTGACATTTTTCATCAGTTTATCATTAGTGCTGTAACTGATCAAGTTCAGAATATTGTGTGTTTGTTGCGTGGCTTTTAAGTATAGAACAGAGAGATTTGTGCACCGATTGGTCTAAAGTCTCTTATAAGCTCATGCAGGAAGGAGGAAGCTAAGCAAAGTTATCCTTTTTTTCCTCTCTAAATGTGTTGACATCTCTAGCTTTTGAAAGTAGCATTTCAGTGGATGAATTTAGAGGGAAAACAGGGTTTTTGAAAAATCATCCTCTTGTCAGATTTGTGGGTTGTTGCCAATTGAAGTTCTTTCCTACTGTTAACTGCTGTAGTGCCCTATTCTGCTTCAAGAATAATCCTCAAAGTGGAGATTTTTTGTTCTATCACGAGTGGAAAGACTAGCACAGCAGGACTCCTACAGAAATTGCTGTATTAATACTAAAAGAGAAAGATAATTAGTGACAGAGAAAGGTCTTTTGGTACAAGTGATTATGGAAAACTGCCCGGTTTGAAGTGATGTTGGAATGATCCCATCCTCCAGCAAACTCTGCCTGATAGCTCTGCTGTTGGTAGGATGGTGGTTGGGTAACTGAGGGAGCCAGTTACAAAGAACTGCTTCTGCCACAGCTAAATTTTGCTTGGCATGGTGACATAGTAGGGCCTGCACAAAGAGCATTAATTTGCAGTTGCCATTGTGGCAGAGAAAAGAAACTTTCTTCAGGAAAAAGGTAATGCTGAAGATTTGTGCTCACCAGCAGAGAGGGGTAACAATACTTCAACAGTGTCCCTTGAAAGTGACATTTTATGGAGAATGAGCTATTTTTTCATACATAGGTGGAAAGCCATACCATTTGGAGGTGAGGTGTATAATTTCCCATGTGGGAAGCTGCGGTTATGGAAGGGAAAGTCTGCTGCTTCTGGAATGAAAAGGTGTTTGATTGACCTCTTGCTGATCCTAATTCTGCTATGAGTGTGAGAACAACTTCTGTGACTGAAATTTCTCTGAATGGGATAGTGCCGTCTAGATTTTTCTAAGAATGAAAGGTATGAATGAGAAGAGCCCTGTTATATTTCAGTCACAAAGAAAGAAAAAAATACTATTTTCAGTGGCAAAGCTGGGAACCGTTTGCACTGAGCATGCGGTGTTGGCCGCACTTTCACAGATGGAGAAACTGAGGTAAAAAGTCAGGTGAAAGATCACCCAGCAGCAATTTAAGTAATTACAGTCCATTTTCACTCTCATTTCTGCCTTGCAGCACTAGAATAACCCTACCCCTTGCTTCTGGTCACAGTGTGACACTGAATCACCTCACTGAGACAGCAACTCACCTCACTGAAACAAGGGGGCATGGGGTCTCCATAGAGCCAGGGTCAGGCGGGAAGGCAGCAACAGGCCCCAGGAGGAGCCCACAGGCTCTGCAGCCACGTCCCCCAGCTCTGGGGTCCCGCTGCTTTGTCCACACCAGCTCTGATCCCTGACTGCCAGTCTTTGGTCAGGCTTTGGAGAGAACTGTGAGAAGCCACGTCTGGTGCCTCAGCTGTTCTGAGCTGCCTTCAGCTGCTTTACTCCTCAGCTCGCTGACTGGACTGACCAGCTTGACCCGTCTGAGTCCTCGCTGGGGACGTTTCCTCACCTCAGCCCTGTGTGGTGCTGGCAGGAGGGTGGCTGACCTGCTCTCCTCAGGACGAGAGGCTGTGTCCCACAAGATGGTAGCTGCCCCTGCGGCACTGCCGGCCCTTGCAAACTCCTTCTAGAAATACCTTCATGAAAAGGATTTCTGTGAGCTACACACTAACGCTGCCTTTCGTTTCCTGGCGGGAAGGACAACAGCAGCAGCCAGGCACGCCAGATGAATTCAGTGGAGGATGAAACCGGCTCCAAGAAACATAAAATGAGTATTTTTAAAACCTATAGAACCTAAGTCCCAGCTGAACAATGAGTTTGTGGTCATTTCTGCTCCCTTGCCTCTTGACTTCATGCAGTTTGCTTCTGCTAGATTTATCCTCAGTATTTAAACTTGTGGGACTCCCCTGAGAGTGAAGGGTCACAGAACAGGGCCTGGTGTGTCCCCTCAGAGGCTGGATCTCTCCTTCACTCCCTGCCTGTGTATTACAAGGTATTTTTTCACTTCATTGTAATAGTAGTGAAGTTATCATGAGGTATAATTATGGTATATTTAAGAATTATATCAATTAGAATATAACTTAAATTGATTTTCAAGAGTTAGTATGATATTAAGGTAAAATTCAGCACCCGAAAAGGTTACTCCATAAACATTTCATATGAATTTTGCTTTAATTCTGCTTAAATTATTAACATTCATTCAGTTAGTCTCTTTATGTTTTTCTTGTGACTGCAAGTAGCCAATAGGTTCCTCAAAGTGCAGCACTTTGCCTCATGTTTCACACCAACTTAGCACAGATGTAGGTGACAACAGAAAATTAAGGGTGCTAGAGGTTTTGGCCCTAAATTTTCTCTTTGAAATTTGCTCTCTCAGCAGACTAGCAGGTCCCTTTACAAGGTCGTTAGTTTTTGGATATGCTGTGTGGTGAAATCCTCACCCCAGGGCACTTCACCCATGGTGTCTGTAACTACCTGTTTTTACTTTCCAGTATATTCACCTGGCTTCACCATTTGACTTTTTTTGTGTGTGTTCACATTCATATTTATAAGAGGTATCTTATTGTTACAGTATGTTTCTTTTGTGCCTGCTGGATAGCAAAGTAATCTACAAAGAATCCACAGTTTCCTCTCATTTGCCCAGATGATCCTGAGGGTATTGTGTGGCAGTTAGTAATTGCAAGTGGGATTTAAAGTTATCTGCAGATGCATAATTTTTTACCTTCAGCAGCCCCCTGGCACTCTCTCCAAGTTGTTAACAATTCATCTTTGCCAGTCTGTAATTGTGCCTTTGCTCTAGAGTCACAGATACTTAGCTCTCTGTGGAACAGGATGCAAAATAGAGCAATAAATATTATGATTTATTTTTATTAGGTAGCATAAGTCTGTTTTCATACTTGCAGGCTAAAAACTTAGTCATCCTCTTTAGTTTGTATTGTTATACATTAGTACACAGATTTAGCATAATAAAAAACTTTAAAAAGACATACTTAAGTCTTTTGCTATATCTGAGTTTTGATATGCAATTTTATAAAACAGCAAAGATTAAGGATGTGCTGAAGTGCTTTGCTGAAAAAAAAGGAGTAGCAGTGGTATAATATGCAAGTAATACAAAATTCTTTGGAAAAGCCCAGCTAAAATGGGCAGAAATTTTCATAATCTCTGATTAAATTATATGGTTTTGTAGAAAATAGCTTTTGATCCAGGTAAAATCGTATCTGTTTTTTGTGTGGTAAAGTTACAGATTTTTCTAGTGTGACTAACCTAGAAAGAGAAAGTGTACAATCAGAATTAAAATAATCTAAATTGCAATTTGTTAATTCCCACTTTATGAATGTCCTGAATGAAACAGACACCATTTTTCACAATAGTAAACAGATTTCCCTTGGACTATGGTAAACAAAACAAGAAAGTTACAAAGGGAAATATCAAGAGATGAGTGGTAATGCATAAAGCATTTTTTGTGCCAACCTCTGTTTCACCTCTTTTCCAGCAGAAATGTTAATTTTCTTTTGCTCAGCCCTCTAGTCTTGATACAAAGAGAAGGTTCAGTGTACAGACATGGACTATGGGGCTGCAGGGCATGACTTGTGGATGGACAGTGCCACAGCCACGTTGTGTGATGAAGGAAGACCCACTCTACCAGGTGGTGCCAAAAGTGGTCCTTGAAGTCCTTTCTATTCTTTTGTCTGGGACTAAAAAAATCCAGACATGTCCTCTCTACTGCTGAGAGAAGGTTGGATGCATATTTAATATGCATCAGTAGAAAAATTCCTCATGTTTTACATGGTAGGTATAACCCAAACACATAAACATGATACAAATGTATTTTGCAGCTTTTTCCAGCCATTTTCCCTCTTTGGCTAATGCTTAACGAACAGCAGCAAGTAACTCTCATAACTAATGCTTGTAACTCTCCCATTTTTAATTCCTTACTGTATGTAATAGGGATCTTCTGTATCTACTGTGGTTTTAAATACTTTGCAGTAATAAAAGAGCCTATCTGAAAAAGCAGTCAGGCATTTTCCTTTTAAGGCTCCCTAAAAAGAACATGTGTCTTGGGTATAACTTTCACTGATATTATATAAACTGTACAGAAATAATCTCCTGGCATTTGCTTGACAGTCAACAATTCCTACCCATTTATTAAAAATCTTATGTAGAAACAAAAAAGTATTTGTTTTACACACATTTGTTTTGGATACTTTGCCAGGGAAGAAAAGACCAAGCTTTGCTAATATCAGCTAAAAATACGTGTGAAACAGTATCTTCAAATCTTAGTCTTAGTTCACAGAGGCATTGTGCAGTGGAATTACCCTGCCAAAAATGTTGGCATTGAGTTTAGTTAAGTAATATGTGGAGGTCTCTTGAATAGTCCCATTAGAAACATACTGTGACCTCTGCTGCTGGGATTCAGGTATATGAGAGAACTGTGCTTAGGAGCTTTACTAGTCATGTGGTCAGAATGATTTTCAATCACTTTGGTCATTGCTGGATTAAAATTGAGGCTGCAGAGATTAATGGTCTGTTGTTACTAATCCACTAAACCCCTGTTCCTAGATCTTTTAAATTGACTGAACCTATAGATCATTAAATTACGGAGAGATATGGGTTTGTAATGGTTTTAACTATCTTTCTTGATGTTCAGTGTTAGCAGAATCCTATTATTTATTGCTCTTTGAGACAGTGATCTTGGCTGCTCTTGAATGGAAGTGAACTTTTTATTTTTTATTTATACTATCCCATAGCACAGGAAAAGCGAGTATCATTTTAGGTGAATGTGGATGAAGAAAGCTTTATGATGTTTAGTTATGAGCTAACATTAGTAGAAGCTCAAATAAGAACAAGAGAAGTTAAATCTTGCTTTTACTTTTTTGTTACTGTCCCTAACTGTCGAAATAGCCACTATCTCCTTTCAGTCTGTCTGCCTTAAACAGTGGTTATTGTCCCCTTAAGTGGGTTTTATTGACATTTGAAGATGTGGACAAAAGTGAAATGGCTGTTCAAGCTTTTGGAAAACTATGTTTTCTAAATGAGTGCAGTTTTTGCAGCATTTAGGCTCAGGGCTATTACCAGAGATCTAGGACAGTTTGACATAATTTTGGTACTTTATTTCTGTGCAGGTGTAAGAAGTTCTGCCTGAGTGAAAAAAAATGTAAAGAAAAAAAAGGTTTTTTTAAAATTGCATTTCTGATGTAAAGGGATAGTATGTCATAAAATTACTACAAATGTATGCTACATGTTTATACAAACATACAGCAAGGTAATGTATTTTTATAATTGACTTATAATTCTGTCAGGTAATTCTGGTGGTTAAAAGAAACCCTTGTTTCATGCAACTATCTCAGTTTCTGAACCCTGGTGACTTGGCTTATTCTTTTTCCTCCTGGTTATCTCAGTAATAGTATGTCTTGATTAAGGGCTACAAAGAGCTTTTACATCTGTTCTTGTCAAAAAGCTATGTAGGATAAAACAGGCCAAAGATAACTCCTCGTGCAACAATGGGACTCCAGTTATTTCCTTCTCTCCAGATTTAATATTGTGTTCAAATAAAACTGGGACTGTGGAAGTAAACCCAAAGCATTTGAATTGATTTTTAGCAATTTCTCAAAGCTCTCTTGAGGAAGAAGAAAATATTAATGTACGACTGAAATGTGTATGACTAGGTGAAAAAGATTATTGTCTTGCCAGCTATTAGGAAATGCAGTCCTTATCCTATAGGAAATCAGCAAAACTACAGTCAAACTCACTGAGGTCAACAGATGAATAAGAATAGGTATTTTGAAACTGAAAGGAAAAAGTTACTTCCTTCTTATTTATGACAGGAATACCTGACACCAGCTAAACAAGAGGCCGGTACTCAGGTCATGTTCTAGAGAAGACTCATTTATGAGGATCAGACACCGATTAAACTTGCGACATAAGGGAATTGGTGTTTGCAGCTTCATAGACAGGCTTTGAAGCTCAGGCTTTGAAGCTTCAACTGCATGTTCAAGTGATTTAGACCTGGGTGTACATTCTAGGCCCACAGTAGGGTGGAAAACAGTACCCTGGCCTTCAGCTAGCACCTTTGCTAGCCACTGAGCAGTCCTTCCCAGATAACCTGATTCAAAAAGGAAGCATTTATTGAGTGAAGAGATACCAGGTAGTTTCTCTCTATCCCTGTAATGCATTTGTGACTGCCTACTGAATGGCTTCACGGGGTTAAGTTGAATTACCCAAGCTAGTAGCTCAAAATTTATTGTGCTGTCATACTTCACTTTCTCTGTTGAGACAGTTTAGGGACCAGGGGCTTGGCTGTCCACTGTCTAGCATCCAAAGTTGTTATTTACAAGCCCATTGAGTAGGAGAGAAATACTACTCTATTAGAATGATAGCAGTTTTTACCCACTTGGCTTGAGTGTAAACTAATAAACAGTCAGATCCTGTTTGTTAGTGAATGGAGCCAGCCCATTGCATGGGCACTGCAGGATCAGGTTCTGGGATTTGGCATTTTGGTGAGTTTGGCTTTTGGACAGAAATTAAATGCCCACTAGCTCTGTTAACCTAAATGTTTATTGCATGGTTCCAATCCAGTTTTAAAACTGACTTAAATATTTGAACAGTTGCAAAATGAAGATGTATTCTGCTCATTTTGGGGGATTTGTTTTTACAGCAGTCATACACAGAAAACCCTATTAGTGGTGGCCTATATTTTTAAAGTTTCTGCCATCCCTTAAACTCTTGGTATTGCTGCTTTTTTCTCTGTTGCTCTTAGAGGCAATATTAACAGATGGTAGGCACTGCTCATTAAATCTTCATCTACACCTCTCTGAGGACTGCAGAGATGTTGGGAATACTGCAGTAAGCACTTAGAAGGTTGAAATTTACTGTGCTATTCATGAACAGTTTTCACTATCAGTGTGTTTTGAGTCCTGTAACAGTAGAGATATGAACACGTTGGTGAAATATTTCTAATTTAGCCAAGTCTAGGTATGTGCCACTTTCTCAGAGATTGGGTAAAATGTCTGTGTTTCTTTCAAAGTTGCTGCATTTGTGCTTTGACACTGTTGTAGTCAACAACTCTTTCCTTCTATATAAATGTCTTAATGGTGGACATTAAACCTATGTATCTGTAACACTTAATTTTCCACCTTGATTTACATGTGTTATCTGAGCCACCTTTGCTTTTCCTTGAGATCACTTTCTTTATGATGCTTAGCTCTTTTTGTCCTGTCTGCAGTGATGACACTCTTTAAACATACAAGATACAGAGATGTTGCTTTTAGGCTTTCTCAACTTGAATGTATCAGTCTTAAGAGGCAGCACTTTGATGTGCAAGTCAAAAGGGCATTGTGCCAGTGTGGAATTCACCTTCTGTACGTTTCAAATTGGTGGTGAGGGATGCAGAAATCCAGCTAGCAGATAAGCATTCTCATTTCAGCTTCTTATTACTCTCATTTGGAACTGATGGGCTCTGACTAGCAATTCCAAACACATCAATATAGCCAGAAATAGGGTACTTCCTTCTTGTTTCTCTTAAGCTTTTCTTTTCTTTAGTAAAGTGTTAGATCAAAAAGGTTAAGTTGTTGTTGATTCCATGGTTCATGGAAGGTTAGGATCTAGTTCACTTTTTTTTCATAGTTGACCTGTATTAGGGTTGAAGAAGCTAAAAATTGGATAGTATATTAGGTGGAAATGAGATCTATCCCAACCATTTTTACAGAAACAAACACTTGAACCCTTCCATGTTTGACCTGGTCTAAGTGGGCACACCGTGGAGTGGAAATTCAGTAATATCTCCTAATATTTTGTATTTCTGTTCATGATTTTAACTTGGCTAGGGATATTTCATGTTCTAAAAGTAAATGAAATAAAAAGCAATTTTAAATTAATCAGTTTCAATGAAGGGCTATCAAAAGCTGTACAGGCACTCATAAAATGAAATTAACCTGGTTTACAATGATTTTGTCTATTTGGAAGAGGCTAAAATGAATGTAGTAAACCCAGTTTAAATGTATTCAGTACAATTTCTGAGCATAGGCAATAAGATTGCCTACCATACATGCACATTTTTTGTGGTGATATTTGTATCAATGTAGCATTGAGATTGGGTGTTTCCTAATGTGCTTTGCCAGAGACAAATGAGAAAGAGCTTTGATGACTGTCCACTTTTGTACTTGCTTTTGGTTCTGGTCCTAAAATAGATAGGAATCAGGTTGGTAGCTTCCAACCAAACAATCTTCTTATCTGAAGAATCACAGATATATAGATGTAGAGCTTGACTATTCAGTCATCAAATCTTAATTTATTGTTTTAAACTCTTAACTTAGAGCACAGAAACTGTCAGAATCCTTGAAGACAAAATTATTAATAACTTAAATGCTCTAAAGTTCTTTACTGCATAGCTGTTGACCTTTGAGGAGTCTGACTGCTTACTGGGATTATTTCATTAGTATTTGCACATTGACTTCCTGCCAAAAAGACAATCTGCTTTTGCTTTGCATGGTTTTGTCATTTATAAGGTCTTCAGCTGTGGAAAAAACCCCACTATGTAACAAAGAGCTGGCCGAGTTGTAAGCTTTCCAGTAAAAGCCTTCCCAGGTTAAACTCCGGTGATGCTGAGATATTACAAGTGTTTTATGTGGCCTCTTTGCCTTG